>NW_028122453.1:0-85532 GCF_965194805.1 Balaenoptera borealis | reverse complement strand
AAGTGAAATAAGTCACACAGAAAAAGACACTTATCATAAGATATCACTTATAGAGGGAATCTAAAAACCGCTACCCTTGAACTGAATTACAAAACAGAACAGAGTCACACGTTTAGAAAACACACTATGGCTGCTTAACGGGAAAGGTGAGGTGGGGTGATGCATAAAACAAGGGTTTCAAATTAGCTCAGATACCGTTCCAGAAACCAAATATGTAATAGACAAGACCTACTCCTTGCTCAGTGAACTGGACTCAACACCCCCTATTCACCGCCCAAGAATATATCTGACTAGTAAGAATCTTAAAACCTATGTATTGATATCTCTCTGTAAGTGAGTCAAGTGGGTGTAAAGCAGCATAAACACAGCAGTGAAAAGCAGCTAAACCCCATTATAAGAATCAATTACTTTTCAAAACCCGTGAAACAAAGACAGTGAAAGAGAGAGAAATTCTTACAAAATTCGTTCAGGGGCTGTGATGCCACCTGGATTGACCATATCTAGACCCACAGCTGATTGAGACATAAGGGTGGACACTCTTGGGGCTGAGAGGTTTGGTGAGGTTTGGTGAGCAAACGCAGACCCTTTAAAGTAATACGGCGTGGTACCCATCCCATGGGTCCCAAATCTCCAGGTTCAAGGGCATCGTCCTACATTGAAAACATGCATGAGAAACCCCGAAGATGGTACACCGTGTGATCGGGAAAGGTTGCTAAAACGCACCTCATTTCTCATCTCCTTGTGCTCCGGTTCACCATTCCAGCCGCTTTACTAGCAATCTCCCTCCTTGGAGAATCAGCACCTTTATCCTCCTGTTCCGTACAGGTTGCAATTTGTCCTGAGGATGAACGGGAAGAGGGGGAACCAATGAGAGACTAGCTCTAGGTGTTGGGGCAGGCACAGGTCACTCTATTTTCCCATCAGGAAGAAGAATTAACCACAGGCTCAGCCTGCCGCCAGGAACCAGAAGACGGTCTGAAGCAATCCTGCGCTTTTGCGGCCAGCTCCCAAGAAAGCGAGTTGAATAATGGAGCTCAGGGGCACTGCAATTCACAAACCTGCAGACTTAGAAATGATAACTCTCATCCACAAATATATTGAGGGAAGGCAACGAAGAGGATTTGAAAGCAAGGCAGAATTGCAGGAAACAGATTTCAGGAGGTAGATTCGAATCGCCTTTAAAGCACAGGAAAAGCGGCAAAACCTCGACAATGATGCCCTTGGCCAAAAAGGGCGTATGCGTTTTTCCTGAATATATTAAGGAAAAAACGCATACGCCCTTTTTGGCCAACCAAGCAACCTGGAAAGGCAAATCAGCGCTACAAAGAAGTCTCGCTTCCCATCGGTCAAAAGGGCCATGCTGAATAAAGTGTCAAAACCAGAAATGCAGGACAGGCCATGGAGAAATGGGAGCCTTGCTACGCTGACGGGCGGGATGTAAATTGCTAACAGCCACTCTGGAGAAGTGTACGGTGTGTCCTGAAACATCTAAAAAACTCAGCTTAGAGACCATAGGGCACTTCCTCTCATGGGCGTATAAATTGGGAAAACTAAAAATCAGCAAGACACAGGCACCCCAAAGTTTTGGGCTGCTCTGTTGACAAGAACCTCCACTTCGTTACACCTTAAATATCCCAGGAAAGAGAAGAATGGATAAAGAAGTTGTGGTCCTTATGTACAATGGAATATCACTCAGCCATGAAATCAACGTCATAAGGCTAGTAGCAGCATGATGAGTGGATTTAGGTACGACGATTCTAAGTGAAATAAGTCACACAGAAAAAGACACTTATCATGAGATATCACTTATAGAGGGAATGTCAAAACCGCTACCCTTGAACTGAATTACAAAACAGAACAGAGTCACACGTTTAGAAAACACACTATGGCTGCTTAACGGGAAAGGTGAGGTGGGGTGATGCATAAAACAAGGGTTTCAAATTAGCTCAGATACCGTTCCATAAACCCAATATGTAATAGACAAGACCTACTCCTTGCTCAGTGAACTGGACTCAACACCCCCTATTCACCACCCAAGAATATATCTGACTAGTAAGAATCTTAAAACCTATGTATTGATATCTCTCTGTAAGTGAGTCAAGTGGGTGTAAAGCGGCATAAACACAGCAGTGAAAAGCAGCTAAACCCCATTATAAAAATCAATTACTTTAAAAAACCCGTGAAACAAAGACAGTGAAAGAGAGAGAAATTCTTACAAAATTCGTTCAGGGGCTGTGATGCCACCTGGATTGACCATATCTAGACCCACAGCTGATTGAGACATAAGGGTGGACACTCGTGGGGCTGAGAGGTTTGGTGAGGTAGGCTGAGCTAACGCAGACCCTTTAAAGTAATACAGCGTGGTACCCATCCCATGGGTCCCAAATCTCCAGGTTCAAGGGCATCGTCCTACATTGAAAACATGCATGAGAAACCCCGAAGATGGTACACCGTGTGATCGGGAAAGGTTTCTAAAACGCACCTCATTTCTCATCTCCTTGTGCTCCGGTTCACCATTCCAGCCGCTTTACTAGCAATCTCCCTCCTTGGAGAATCAGCACCTTTATCCTCCTGTTCCGTACAGGTTGCAAATTGTCCTGAGGATGAACGGGAAGAGGGGGAACCAATGAGAGACTAGCTCTAGGTGTTGGGGCAGGCACAGGTCATTCTATTTTCCCATCAGGAAGAAGAATTAAACACAGGCTCAGCCTGCCGCCAGGAACCAGAATACGGCCTGAAGCAATCCTGCGCTTTTGCGGCCAGCTCCCAAGAAAGCGAGTTGAAGAATGGAGCTCAGGGGCACTGCAATTCACAAACCTGCAGACTTAGAAATGATAACTCTCGTCCACAAATATATTGAGGGAAGGCAACGAAGAGGATTTGAAAGCAAGGCAGAATTGCAGGAAACAGATTTCAGGAGGTAGATTCGAATCGCCTTTAAAGCACAGGAAAAGCGGCAAAACCTCGACAATGATGCCCTTGGCCAAAAAGGGCGTATGCGTTTTTCCTGAATATATTCAGGAAAAAACGCATACGCCCTTTTTGGCCAACCAAGCAACCTGGAAAGGCAAATCAGCGCTACAAAGAAGTCTCACTTCCCATCGGTCAAAAGGGCCATGCTGAATAAAGTGTCAAAACCAGAAATGCAGGACAGGCCATGGAGAAATGGGAGCCTTGCTACGCTGACGGGCGGGATGTAAATTGCTAATAGCCACTCTGGAGAAGTGTACGGTGTGTCCTGAAACATCTAAAAAACTCAGCTTAGAGACCATAGGGCACTTCCTCTCATGGGCGTATAAATTGGGAAAACTAAAAATCAGCAAGACACAGGCACCCCAAAGTTGTGGGCTACTCTGTTGACAAGAACCTCCACTTCGTTACACCTTAAATATCCCAGGAAAGAGAAGAATGGATAAAGAAGTTGCGGTCCTTATGTACAATGGAATATCACTCAGCCATGAAATCAATGTCATAAGGCTAGTAGCAGCATGATGAGTGGATTTAGGTATGACGATTCTAAGTGAAATAAGTCACACAGAAAAAGACACTTATCATAAGATATCACTTATAGAGGGAATGTAAAAACCGCTACCCTTGAACTGAATTACAAAACAGAACAGAGTCACACGTTTAGAAAACACACTATGGCTGCTTAACGGGAAAGGTGAGGTGGGGTGATGCATAAAACAAGGGTTTCAAATTAGCTCAGATACCGTTCCAGAAACCCAATATGTAATAGACAAGACCTACTCCTTGCTCAGTGAACTGGACTCAACACCCCCTATTCACCGCCCAAGAATATATCTGACTAGTAAGAATCTTAAAACCTATGTATTGATATCTCTCTGTAAGTGAGTCAAGTGGGTGTAAAGCGGCATAAACACAGCAGTGAAAAGCAGCTAAACCCCATTATAAAAATCAATTACTTTAAAAAACCCGTGAAACAAAGACAGTGAAAGAGAGAGAAATTCTTACAAAATTCGTTCAGGGGCTGTGATGCCACCTGGATTGACCATATCTAGACCCACAGCTGATTGAGACATAAGGGTGGACACTCTTGGGGCTGAGAGGTTTGGTGAGGTTTGGTGAGCAAACGCAGACCCTTTAAAGTAATACGGCGTGGTACCCATCCCATGGGTCCCAAATCTCCAGGTTCAAGGGCATCGTCCTACATTGAAAACATGCATGAGAAACCCCGAAGATGGTACACCGTGTGATCGGGAAAGGTTTCTAAAACGCACCTCATTTCTCATCTCCTTGTGCTCCGGTTCACCATTCCAGCCGCTTTACTAGCAATCTCCCTCCTTGGAGAATCAGCACCTTTATCCTCCTGTTCCGTACAGGTTGCAAATTGTCCTGAGGATGAACGGGAAGAGGGGGAACCAATGAGAGACTAGCTCTAGGTGTTGGGGCAGGCACAGGTCATTCTATTTTCCCATCAGGAAGAAGAATTAACCACAGGCTCAGCCTGCCGCCAGGAACCAGAATACGGCCTGAAGCAATCCTGCGCTTTTGCGGCCAGCTCCCAAGAAAGCGAGTTGAAGAATGGAGCTCAGGGGCACTGCAATTCACAAACCTGCAGACTTAGAAATGATAACTCTCGTCCACAAATATATTGAGGGAAGGCAACGAAGAGGATTTGAAAGCAAGGCAGAATTGCAGGAAACAGATTTCAGGAGGTAGATTCGAATCGCCTTTAAAGCACAGGAAAAGCGGCAAAACCTCGACAATGATGCCCTTGGCCAAAAAGGGCGTATGCGTTTTTCCTGAATATATTCAGGAAAAAACGCATACGCCCTTTTTGGCCAACCAAGCAACCTGGAAAGGCAAATCAGCGCTACAAAGAAGTCTCGCTTCCCATCGGTCAAAAGGGCCATGCTGAATAAAGTGTCAAAACCAGAAATGCAGGACAGGCCATGGAGAAATGGGAGCCTTGCTACGCTGACGGGCGGGATGTAAATTGCTAATAGCCACTCTGGAGAAGTGTACGGTGTGTCCTGAAACATCTAAAAAACTCAGCTTAGAGACCATAGGGCACTTCCTCTCATGGGCGTATAAATTGGGAAAACTAAAAATCAGCAAGACACAGGCACCCCAAAGTTGTGGGCTACTCTGTTGACAAGAACCTCCACTTCGTTACACCTTAAATATCCCAGGAAAGAGAAGAATGGATAAAGAAGTTGCGGTCCTTATGTACAATGGAATATCACTCAGCCATGAAATCAATGTCATAAGGCTAGTAGCAGCATGATGAGTGGATTTAGGTATGACGATTCTAAGTGAAATAAGTCACACAGAAAAAGACACTTATCATAAGATATCACTTATAGAGGGAATCTAAAAACCGCTACCCTTGAACTGAATTACAAAACAGAACAGAGTCACACGTTTAGAAAACACACTATGGCTGCTTAACGGGAAAGGTGAGGTGGGGTGATGCATAAAACAAGGGTTTCAAATTAGCTCAGATACCGTTCCAGAAACCAAATATGTAATAGACAAGACCTACTCCTTGCTCAGTGAACTGGACTCAACACCCCCTATTCACCGCCCAAGAATATATCTGACTAGTAAGAATCTTAAAACCTATGTATTGATATCTCTCTGTAAGTGAGTCAAGTGGGTGTAAAGCAGCATAAACACAGCAGTGAAAAGCAGCTAAACCCCATTATAAGAATCAATTACTTTTCAAAACCCGTGAAACAAAGACAGTGAAAGAGAGAGAAATTCTTACAAAATTCGTTCAGGGGCTGTGATGCCACCTGGATTGACCATATCTAGACCCACAGCTGATTGAGACATAAGGGTGGACACTCTTGGGGCTGAGAGGTTTGGTGAGGTTTGGTGAGCAAACGCAGACCCTTTAAAGTAATACGGCGTGGTACCCATCCCATGGGTCCCAAATCTCCAGGTTCAAGGGCATCGTCCTACATTGAAAACATGCATGAGAAACCCCGAAGATGGTACACCGTGTGATCGGGAAAGGTTGCTAAAACGCACCTCATTTCTCATCTCCTTGTGCTCCGGTTCACCATTCCAGCCGCTTTACTAGCAATCTCCCTCCTTGGAGAATCAGCACCTTTATCCTCCTGTTCCGTACAGGTTGCAATTTGTCCTGAGGATGAACGGGAAGAGGGGGAACCAATGAGAGACTAGCTCTAGGTGTTGGGGCAGGCACAGGTCACTCTATTTTCCCATCAGGAAGAAGAATTAACCACAGGCTCAGCCTGCCGCCAGGAACCAGAAGACGGTCTGAAGCAATCCTGCGCTTTTGCGGCCAGCTCCCAAGAAAGCGAGTTGAATAATGGAGCTCAGGGGCACTGCAATTCACAAACCTGCAGACTTAGAAATGATAACTCTCATCCACAAATATATTGAGGGAAGGCAACGAAGAGGATTTGAAAGCAAGGCAGAATTGCAGGAAACAGATTTCAGGAGGTAGATTCGAATCGCCTTTAAAGCACAGGAAAAGCGGCAAAACCTCGACAATGATGCCCTTGGCCAAAAAGGGCGTATGCGTTTTTCCTGAATATATTAAGGAAAAAACGCATACGCCCTTTTTGGCCAACCAAGCAACCTGGAAAGGCAAATCAGCGCTACAAAGAAGTCTCGCTTCCCATCGGTCAAAAGGGCCATGCTGAATAAAGTGTCAAAACCAGAAATGCAGGACAGGCCATGGAGAAATGGGAGCCTTGCTACGCTGACGGGCGGGATGTAAATTGCTAACAGCCACTCTGGAGAAGTGTACGGTGTGTCCTGAAACATCTAAAAAACTCAGCTTAGAGACCATAGGGCACTTCCTCTCATGGGCGTATAAATTGGGAAAACTAAAAATCAGCAAGACACAGGCACCCCAAAGTTTTGGGCTGCTCTGTTGACAAGAACCTCCACTTCGTTACACCTTAAATATCCCAGGAAAGAGAAGAATGGATAAAGAAGTTGTGGTCCTTATGTACAATGGAATATCACTCAGCCATGAAATCAACGTCATAAGGCTAGTAGCAGCATGATGAGTGGATTTAGGTACGACGATTCTAAGTGAAATAAGTCACACAGAAAAAGACACTTATCATGAGATATCACTTATAGAGGGAATGTCAAAACCGCTACCCTTGAACTGAATTACAAAACAGAACAGAGTCACACGTTTAGAAAACACACTATGGCTGCTTAACGGGAAAGGTGAGGTGGGGTGATGCATAAAACAAGGGTTTCAAATTAGCTCAGATACCGTTCCATAAACCCAATATGTAATAGACAAGACCTACTCCTTGCTCAGTGAACTGGACTCAACACCCCCTATTCACCACCCAAGAATATATCTGACTAGTAAGAATCTTAAAACCTATGTATTGATATCTCTCTGTAAGTGAGTCAAGTGGGTGTAAAGCGGCATAAACACAGCAGTGAAAAGCAGCTAAACCCCATTATAAAAATCAATTACTTTAAAAAACCCGTGAAACAAAGACAGTGAAAGAGAGAGAAATTCTTACAAAATTCGTTCAGGGGCTGTGATGCCACCTGGATTGACCATATCTAGACCCACAGCTGATTGAGACATAAGGGTGGACACTCGTGGGGCTGAGAGGTTTGGTGAGGTAGGCTGAGCTAACGCAGACCCTTTAAAGTAATACAGCGTGGTACCCATCCCATGGGTCCCAAATCTCCAGGTTCAAGGGCATCGTCCTACATTGAAAACATGCATGAGAAACCCCGAAGATGGTACACCGTGTGATCGGGAAAGGTTTCTAAAACGCACCTCATTTCTCATCTCCTTGTGCTCCGGTTCACCATTCCAGCCGCTTTACTAGCAATCTCCCTCCTTGGAGAATCAGCACCTTTATCCTCCTGTTCCGTACAGGTTGCAAATTGTCCTGAGGATGAACGGGAAGAGGGGGAACCAATGAGAGACTAGCTCTAGGTGTTGGGGCAGGCACAGGTCATTCTATTTTCCCATCAGGAAGAAGAATTAAACACAGGCTCAGCCTGCCGCCAGGAACCAGAATACGGCCTGAAGCAATCCTGCGCTTTTGCGGCCAGCTCCCAAGAAAGCGAGTTGAAGAATGGAGCTCAGGGGCACTGCAATTCACAAACCTGCAGACTTAGAAATGATAACTCTCGTCCACAAATATATTGAGGGAAGGCAACGAAGAGGATTTGAAAGCAAGGCAGAATTGCAGGAAACAGATTTCAGGAGGTAGATTCGAATCGCCTTTAAAGCACAGGAAAAGCGGCAAAACCTCGACAATGATGCCCTTGGCCAAAAAGGGCGTATGCGTTTTTCCTGAATATATTCAGGAAAAAACGCATACGCCCTTTTTGGCCAACCAAGCAACCTGGAAAGGCAAATCAGCGCTACAAAGAAGTCTCGCTTCCCATCGGTCAAAAGGGCCATGCTGAATAAAGTGTCAAAACCAGAAATGCAGGACAGGCCATGGAGAAATGGGAGCCTTGCTACGCTGACGGGCGGGATGTAAATTGCTAATAGCCACTCTGGAGAAGTGTACGGTGTGTCCTGAAACATCTAAAAAACTCAGCTTAGAGACCATAGGGCACTTCCTCTCATGGGCGTATAAATTGGGAAAACTAAAAATCAGCAAGACACAGGCACCCCAAAGTTGTGGGCTACTCTGTTGACAAGAACCTCCACTTCGTTACACCTTAAATATCCCAGGAAAGAGAAGAATGGATAAAGAAGTTGCGGTCCTTATGTACAATGGAATATCACTCAGCCATGAAATCAATGTCATAAGGCTAGTAGCAGCATGATGAGTGGATTTAGGTATGACGATTCTAAGTGAAATAAGTCCCACAGAAAAAGACACTTCTCATGAGATATCACTTATAGAGGGAATGTAAAAACCGCTACCCTTGAACTGAATTACAAAACAGAACAGAGTCACACGTTTAGAAAACACACTATGGCTGCTTAACGGGAAAGGTGAGGTGGGGTGATGCATAAAACAAGGGTTTCAAATTAGCTCAGATACCGTTCCATGAACCCAATATGTAATAGACAAGACCTACTCCTTGCTCAGTGAACTGGACTCAACACCCCCTATTCACCGCCCAAGAATATATCTGACTAGTAAGAATCTTAAAACCTATGTATTGATATCTCTCTGTAAGTGAGTCAAGTGGGTGTAAAGCGGCATAAACACAGCAGTGAAAAGCAGCTAAACCCCATTATAAAAATCAATTACTTTAAAAAACCCGTGAAACAAAGACAGTGAAAGAGAGAGAAATTCTTACAAAATTCGTTCAGGGGCTGTGATGCCACCTGGATTGACCATATCTAGACCCACAGCTGATTGAGACATAAGGGTGGACACTCTTGGGGCTGAGAGGTTTGGTGAGGTTTGGTGAGCAAACGCAGACCCTTTAAAGTAATACGGCGTGGTACCCATCCCATGGGTCCCAAATCTCCAGGTTCAAGGGCATCGTCCTACATTGAAAACATGCATGAGAAACCCCGAAGATGGTACACCGTGTGATCGGGAAAGGTTTCTAAAACGCACCTCATTTCTCATCTCCTTGTGCTCCGGTTCACCATTCCAGCCGCTTTACTAGCAATCTCCCTCCTTGGAGAATCAGCACCTTTATCCTCCTGTTCCGTACAGGTTGCAAATTGTCCTGAGGATGAACGGGAAGAGGGGGAACCAATGAGAGACTAGCTCTAGGTGTTGGGGCAGGCACAGGTCATTCTATTTTCCCATCAGGAAGAAGAATTAACCACAGGCTCAGCCTGCCGCCAGGAACCAGAATACGGCCTGAAGCAATCCTGCGCTTTTGCGGCCAGCTCCCAAGAAAGCGAGTTGAAGAATGGAGCTCAGGGGCACTGCAATTCACAAACCTGCAGACTTAGAAATGATAACTCTCGTCCACAAATATATTGAGGGAAGGCAACGAAGAGGATTTGAAAGCAAGGCAGAATTGCAGGAAACAGATTTCAGGAGGTAGATTCGAATCGCCTTTAAAGCACAGGAAAAGCGGCAAAACCTCGACAATGATGCCCTTGGCCAAAAAGGGCGTATGCGTTTTTCCTGAATATATTCAGGAAAAAACGCATACGCCCTTTTTGGCCAACCAAGCAACCTGGAAAGGCAAATCAGCGCTACAAAGAAGTCTCGCTTCCCATCGGTCAAAAGGGCCATGCTGAATAAAGTGTCAAAACCAGAAATGCAGGACAGGCCATGGAGAAATGGGAGCCTTGCTACGCTGACGGGCGGGATGTAAATTGCTAATAGCCACTCTGGAGAAGTGTACGGTGTGTCCTGAAACATCTAAAAAACTCAGCTTAGAGACCATAGGGCACTTCCTCTCATGGGCGTATAAATTGGGAAAACTAAAAATCAGCAAGACACAGGCACCCCAAAGTTGTGGGCTACTCTGTTGACAAGAACCTCCACTTCGTTACACCTTAAATATCCCAGGAAAGAGAAGAATGGATAAAGAAGTTGCGGTCCTTATGTACAATGGAATATCACTCAGCCATGAAATCAATGTCATAAGGCTAGTAGCAGCATGATGAGTGGGTTTAGGTATGACGATTCTAAGTGAAATAAGTCACACAGAAAAAGACACTTATCATAAGATATCACTTATAGAGGGAATCTAAAAACCGCTACCCTTGAACTGAATTACAAAACAGAACAGAGTCACACGTTTAGAAAACACACTATGGCTGCTTAACGGGAAAGGTGAGGTGGGGTGATGCATAAAACAAGGGTTTCAAATTAGCTCAGATACCGTTCCAGAAACCAAATATGTAATAGACAAGACCTACTCCTTGCTCAGTGAACTGGACTCAACACCCCCTATTCACCGCCCAAGAATATATCTGACTAGTAAGAATGTTAAAACCTATGTATTGATAATTCTCTGTAAGTGAGTCAAGTGGGTGTAAAGCAGCATAAACACAGCAGTGAAAAGCAGCTAAACCCCATTATAAGAATCAATTACTTTTCAAAACCCGTGAAACAAAGACAGTGAAAGAGAGAGAAATTCTTACAAAATTCGTTCAGGGGCTGTGATGCCACCTGGATTGACCATATCTAGACCCACAGCTGATTGAGACATAAGGGTGGACACTCTTGGGGCTGAGAGGTTTGGTGAGGTTGGGTGAGCAAACGCAGACCCTTTAAAGTAATACGGCGTGGTACCCATCCCATGGGTCCCAAATCTCCAGGTTCAAGGGCATCGTCCTACATTGAAAACATGCATGAGAAACCCCGAAGATGGTACACCGTGTGATCGGGAAAGGTTTCTAAAACGCACCTCATTTCTCATCTCCTTGTGCTCCGGTTCACCATTCCAGCCGCTTTACTAGCAATCTCCCTCCTTGGAGAATCAGCACCTTTATCCTCCTGTTCCGTACAGGTTGCAAATTGTCCTGAGGATGAACGGGAAGAGGGGGAACCAATGAGAGACTAGCTCTAGGTGTTGGGGCAGGCACAGGTCATTCTATTTTCCCATCAGGAAGAAGAATTAACCACAGGCTCAGCCTGCCGCCAGGAACCAGAATACGGCCTGAAGCAATCCTGCGCTTTTGCGGCCAGCTCCCAAGAAAGCGAGTTGAAGAATGGAGCTCAGGGGCACTGCAATTCACAAACCTGCAGACTTAGAAATGATAACTCTCGTCCACAAATATATTGAGGGAAGGCAACGAAGAGGATTTGAAAGCAAGGCAGAATTGCAGGAAACAGATTTCAGGAGGTAGATTCGAATCGCCTTTAAAGCACAGGAAAAGCGGCAAAACCTCGACAATGATGCCCTTGGCCAAAAAGGGCGTATGCGTTTTTCCTGAATATATTCAGGAAAAAACGCATACGCCCTTTTTGGCCAACCAAGCAACCTGGAAAGGCAAATCAGCGCTACAAAGAAGTCTCGCTTCCCATCGGTCAAAAGGGCCATGCTGAATAAAGTGTCAAAACCAGAAATGCAGGACAGGCCATGGAGAAATGGGAGCCTTGCTACGCTGACGGGCGGGATGTAAATTGCTAATAGCCACTCTGGAGAAGTGTACGGTGTGTCCTGAAACATCTAAAAAACTCAGCTTAGAGACCATAGGGCACTTCCTCTCATGGGCGTATAAATTGGGAAAACTAAAAATCAGCAAGACACAGGCACCCCAAAGTTGTGGGCTACTCTGTTGACAAGAACCTCCACTTCGTTACACCTTAAATATCCCAGGAAAGAGAAGAATGGATAAAGAAGTTGCGGTCCTTATGTACAATGGAATATCACTCAGCCATGAAATCAATGTCATAAGGCTAGTAGCAGCATGATGAGTGGATTTAGGTATGACGATTCTAAGTGAAATAAGTCACACAGAAAAAGACACTTATCATAAGATATCACTTATAGAGGGAATCTAAAAACCGCTACCCTTGAACTGAATTACAAAACAGAACAGAGTCACACGTTTAGAAAACACACTATGGCTGCTTAACGGGAAAGGTGAGGTGGGGTGATGCATAAAACAAGGGTTTCAAATTAGCTCAGATACCGTTCCAGAAACCAAATATGTAATAGACAAGACCTACTCCTTGCTCAGTGAACTGGACTCAACACCCCCTATTCACCGCCCAAGAATATATCTGACTAGTAAGAATCTTAAAACCTATGTATTGATATCTCTCTGTAAGTGAGTCAAGTGGGTGTAAAGCGGCATAAACACAGCAGTGAAAAGCAGCTAAACCCCATTATAAAAATCAATTACTTTAAAAAACCCGTGAAACAAAGACAGTGAAAGAGAGAGAAATTCTTACAAAATTCGTTCAGGGGCTGTGATGCCACCTGGATTGACCATATCTAGACCCACAGCTGATTGAGACATAAGGGTGGACACTCGTGGGGCTGAGAGGTTTGGTGAGGTTGGCTGAGCTAACGCAGACCCTTTAAAGTAATACGGCGTGGTACCCATCCCATGGGTCCCAAATCTCCAGGTTCAAGGGCATCGTCCTACATTGAAAACATGCATGAGAAACCCCGAAGATGGTACACCGTGTGATCGGGAAAGGTTTCTAAAACGCACCTCATTTCTCATCTCCTTGTGCTCCGGTTCACCATTCCAGCCGCTTTACTAGCAATCTCCCTCCTTGGAGAATCAGCACCTTTATCCTCCTGTTCCGTACAGGTTGCTAATTGTCCTGAGGATGAACGGGAAGAGGGGGAACCAATGAGAGACTAGCTCTAGGTGTTGGGGCAGGCACAGGTCATTCTATTTTCCCATCAGGAAGAAGAATTAACCACAGGCTCAGCCTGCCGCCAGGAACCAGAATACGGCCTGAAGCAATCCTGCGCTTTTGCGGCCAGCTCCCAAGAAAGCGAGTTGAAGAATGGAGCTCAGGGGCACTGCAATTCACAAACCTGCAGACTTAGAAATGATAACTCTCGTCCACAAATATATTGAGGGAAGGCAACGAAGAGGATTTGAAAGCAAGGCAGAATTGCAGGAAACAGATTTCAGGAGGTAGATTCGAATCGCCTTTAAAGCACAGGAAAAGCGGCAAAACCTCGACAATGATGCCCTTGGCCAAAAAGGGCGTATGCGTTTTTTCCTGAATATATTCAGGAAAAAACGCATACGCCCTTTTTGGCCAACCAAGCAACCTGGAAAGGCAAATCAGCGCTACAAAGAAGTCTCGCTTCCCATCGGTCAAAAGGGCCATGCTGAATAAAGTGTCAAAACCAGAAATGCTGGACAGGCCTTGGAGAAATGGGAGCCTTGCTACGCTGATGGGCGGGATGTAAATTGCCAACAGCCACACTGGAGAAGTGTACCGTGTGTCCTGAAACATCTAAAAAACTCAGCTTAGAGACCATAGGGCACTTCCTCTCATGGGCGTATAAATTGGGAAAACTAAAAATCAGCAAGACACAGGCACCCCAAAGTTTTGGGCTGCTCTGTTGACAAGAACCTCCACTTCGTTACACCTTAAATATCCCAGGAAAGAGAAGAATGGATAAAGAAGTTGCGGTCCTTATGTACAATGGAATATCACTCAGCCATGAAATCAACGTCATAAGGCTAGTAGCAGCATGATGAGTGGATTTAGGTACGACGATTCTAAGTGAAATAAGTCACACAGAAAAAGACACTTATCATGAGATATCACTCATAGAGGGAATGTCAAAACCGCTACCCTTGAACTGAATTACAAAACAGAACAGAGTCACACGTTTAGAAAACACACTATGGCTGCTTAACGGGAAAGGTGAGGTGGGGTGATGCATAAAACAAGGGTTTCAAATTAGCTCAGATACCGTTCCAGAAACCCAATATGTAATAGACAAGACCTACTCCTTGCTCAGTGAACTGGACTCAACACCCCCTATTCACCGCCCAAGAATATATCTGACTAGTAAGAATCTTAAAACCTATGTATTGATATCTCTCTATAAGTGAGTCAAGTGGGTGTAAAGCGGCATAAACACAGCAGTGAAAAGCAGCTAAACCCCATTATAAAAATCAATTACTTTTCAAAACCCGTGAAACAAAGACAGTGAAAGAGAGAGAAATTCTTACAAAATTCGTTCAGGGGCTGTGATGCCACCTGGATTGACCATATCTAGACCCACAGCTGATTGAGACATAAGGGTGGACACTCGTGGGGCTGAGAGGTTTGGTGAGGTTGGCTGAGCTAACGCAGACCCTTTAAAGTAATACGGCGTGGTACCCATCCCATGGGTCCCAAATCTCCAGGTTCAAGGGCATCGTCCTACATTGAAAACATGCATGAGGAACCCCGAAGATGGTACACCGTGTGATCGGGAAAGGTTTCTAAAACGCACCTCATTTCTCATCTCCTTGTGCTCCGGTTCGCCATTCCAGCCGCTTTACTAGCAATCTCCCTCCTTGGAGAATCAGCACCTTTATCCTCCTGTTCCGTACAGGTTGCAAATTGTCCTGAGGATGAACGGGAAGAGGGGGAACCAATGAGAGACTAGCTCTAGGTGTTGGGGCAGGCACAGGTCATTCTATTTTCCCATCAGGAAGAAGAATTAACCACAGGCTCAGCCTGCCGCCAGGAACCAGAATACGGCCTGAAGCAATCCTGCGCTTTTGCGGCCAGCTCCCAAGAAAGCGAGTTGAAGAATGGAGCTCAGGGGCACTGCAATTCACAAACCTGCAGTCTTAGAAATGATAACTCTCGTCCACAAATATATTGAGGGAAGGCAACGAAGAGGATTTGAAAGCAAGGCAGAATTGCAGGAAACAGATTTCAGGAGGTAGATTCGAATCGCCTTTAAAGCACAGGAAAAGCGGCAAAACCTCGACAATGATGCCCTTGGCCAAAAAGGGCGTATGCGTTTTTTCCTGAATATATTCAGGAAAAAACGCATACGCCCTTTTTGGCCAACCAAGCAACCTGGAAAGGCAAATCAGCGCTACAAAGAAGTCTCGCTTCCCATCGGTCAAAAGGGCCATGATGAATAAAGTGTCAAAACCAGAAATGCTGGACAGGCCTTGGAGAAATGGGAGCCTTGCTACGCTGATGGGCGGGATGTAAATTGCCAACAGCCACACTGGAGAAGTGTACGGTGTGTCCTGAAACATCTAAAAAACTCAGCTTAGAGACCATAGGGCACTTCCTCTCATGGGCGTATAAATTGGGAAAACTAAAAATCAGCAAGACACAGGCACCCCAAAGTTTTGGGCTGCTCTGTTGACAAGAACCTCCACTTCGTTACACCTTAAATATCCCAGGAAAGAGAAGAATGGATAAAGAAGTTGCGGTCCTTATGTACAATGGAATATCACTCAGCCATGAAATCAATGTCATAAGGCTAGTAGCAGCATGATGAGTGGATTTAGATATGACGATTCTAAGTGAAATAAGTCACACAGAAAAAGACACTTATCATAAGATATCACTCATAGAGGGAATGTAAAAACCGCTACCCTTGAACTGAATTACAAAACAGAACAGAGTCACACGTTTAGAAAACACACTATGGCTGCTTAACGGGAAAGGTGAGGTGGGGTGATGCATAAAACACGGGTTTCAAATTAGCTCAGATACCGTTCCAGAAACCCAATATGTAATAGACAAGACCTACTCCTTGCTCAGTGAACTGGACTCAACACCCCCTATTCACCGCCCAAGAATATATCTGACTAGTAAGAATCTTAAAACCTATGTATTTATATCTCTCTGTAAGTGAGTCAAATGGGTGTAAAGCGGCATAAACACAGCAGTGAAAAGCAGCTAAACCCCATTATAAAAATAAATTACGTTTCAAAACCCGTGAAACAAAGACAGTGAAAGAGAGAGAAATTCTTACAAAATTCGTTCAGGGGCTGTGATGCCACCTGGATTGACCATATCTAGACCCACAGCTGATTGAGACATAAGGGTGGACACTCTTGGGGCTGAGAGGTTTGGTGAGGTTGGGTGAGCAAACGCAGACCCTTTAAAGTAATACGGCGTGGTACCCATCCCATGGGTCCCAAATCTCCAGGTTCAAGGGCATCGTCCTACATTGAAAACATGCATGAGAAACCCCGAAGATGGTACACCGTGTGATCGGGAAAGGTTTCTAAAACGCACCTCATTTCTCATCTCCTTGTGCTCCGGTTCACCATTCCAGCCGCTTTACTAGCAATCTCCCTCCTTGGAGAATCAGCACCTTTATCCTCCTGTTCCGTACAGGTTGCTAATTGTCCTGAGGATGAACGGGAAGAGGGGGAACCAATGAGAGACTAGCTCTAGGTGTTGGGGCAGGCACAGGTCATTCTATTTTCCCATCAGGAAGAAGAATTAACCACAGGCTCAGCCTGCCGCCAGGAACCAGAATACGGCCTGAAGCAATCCTGCGCTTTTGCGGCCAGCTCCCAAGAAAGCGAGTTGAAGAATGGAGCTCAGGGGCACTGCAATTCACAAACCTGCAGACTTAGAAATGATAACTCTCGTCCACAAATATATTGAGGGAAGGCAACGAAGAGGATTTGAAAGCAAGGCAGAATTGCAGGAAACAGATTTCAGGAGGTAGATTCGAATCGCCTTTAAAGCACAGGAAAAGCGGCAAAACCTCGACAATGATGCCCTTGGCCAAAAAGGGCGTATGCGTTTTTTCCTGAATATATTCAGGAAAAAACGCATACGCCCTTTTTGGCCAACCAAGCAACCTGGAAAGGCAAATCAGCGCTACAAAGAAGTCTCGCTTCCCATCGGTCAAAAGGGCCATGCTGAATAAAGTGTCAAAACCAGAAATGCTGGACAGGCCTTGGAGAAATGGGAGCCTTGCTACGCTGATGGGCGGGATGTAAATTGCCAACAGCCACACTGGAGAAGTGTACGGTGTGTCCTGAAACATCTAAAAAACTCAGCTTAGAGACCATAGGGCACTTCCTCTCATGGGCGTATAAATTGGGAAAACTAAAAATCAGCAAGACACAGGCACCCCAAAGTTTTGGGCTGCTCTGTTGACAAGAACCTCCACTTCGTTACACCTTAAATATCCCAGGAAAGAGAAGAATGGATAAAGAAGTTGCGGTCCTTATGTACAATGGAATATCACTCAGCCATGAAATCAACGTCATAAGGCTAGTAGCAGCATGATGAGTGGATTTAGGTACGACGATTCTAAGTGAAATAAGTCACACAGAAAAAGACACTTATCATGAGATATCACTCATAGAGGGAATGTCAAAACCGCTACCCTTGAACTGAATTACAAAACAGAACAGAGTCACACGTTTAGAAAACACACTATGGCTGCTTAACGGGAAAGGTGAGGTGGGGTGATGCATAAAACAAGGGTTTCAAATTAGCTCAGATACCGTTCCAGAAACCCAATATGTAATAGACAAGACCTACTCCTTGCTCAGTGAACTGGACTCAACACCCCCTATTCACCGCCCAAGAATATATCTGACTAGTAAGAATCTTAAAACCTATGTATTGATATCTCTCTGTAAGTGAGTCAAGTGGGTGTAAAGCGGCATAAACACAGCAGTGAAAAGCAGCTAAACCCCATTATAAAAATCAATTACTTTTCAAAACCCGTGAAACAAAGACAGTGAAAGAGAGAGAAATTCTTACAAAATTCGTTCAGGGGCTGTGATGCCACCTGGATTGACCATATCTAGACCCACAGCTGATTGAGACATAAGGGTGGACACTCGTGGGGCTGAGAGGTTTGGTGAGGTTGGCTGAGCTAACGCAGACCCTTTAAAGTAATACGGCGTGGTACCCATCCCATGGGTCCCAAATCTCCAGGTTCAAGGGCATCGTCCTACATTGAAAACATGCATGAGGAACCCCGAAGATGGTACACCGTGTGATCGGGAAAGGTTTCTAAAACGCACCTCATTTCTCATCTCCTTGTGCTCCGGTTCGCCATTCCAGCCGCTTTACTAGCAATCTCCCTCCTTGGAGAATCAGCACCTTTATCCTCCTGTTCCGTACAGGTTGCAAATTGTCCTGAGGATGAACGGGAAGAGGGGGAACCAATGAGAGACTAGCTCTAGGTGTTGGGGCAGGCACAGGTCATTCTATTTTCCCATCAGGAAGAAGAATTAACCACAGGCTCAGCCTGCCGCCAGGAACCAGAATACGGCCTGAAGCAATCCTGCGCTTTTGCGGCCAGCTCCCAAGAAAGCGAGTTGAAGAATGGAGCTCAGGGGCACTGCAATTCACAAACCTGCAGTCTTAGAAATGATAACTCTCGTCCACAAATATATTGAGGGAAGGTAACGAAGAGGATCTGAAAGCAAGGCAGAATTGCAGGAAACAGATTTCAGGAGGTAGATTCGAATCGCCTTTAAAGCACAGGAAAAGCGGCAAAACCTCGACAATGATGCCCTTGGCCAAAAAGGGCGTATGCGTTTTTTCCTGAATATATTCAGGAAAAAACGCATACGCCCTTTTTGGCCAACCAAGCAACCTGGAAAGGCAAATCAGCGCTACAAAGAAGTCTCGCTTCCCATCGGTCAAAGGGCCATGATGAATAAAGTGTCAAAACCAGAAATGCTGGACAGGCCTTGGAGAAAGGGGAGCCTTGCTACGCTGATGGGCGGGATGTAAATTGCCAACAGCCACACTGGAGAAGTGTACGGTGTGTCCTGAAACATCTAAAAAACTCAGCTTAGAGACCATAGGGCACTTCCTCTCATGGGCGTATAAATTGGGAAAACTAAAAATCAGCAAGACACAGGCACCCCAAAGTTTTGGGCTGCTCTGTTGACAAGAACCTCCACTTCGTTACACCTTAAATATCCCAGGAAAGAGAAGAATGGATAAAGAAGTTGCGGTCCTTATGTACAATGGAATATCACTCAGCCATGAAATCAACGTCATAAGGCTAGTAGCAGCATGATGAGTGGATTTAGGTACGACGATTCTAAGTGAAATAAGTCACACAGAAAAAGACACTTATCATGAGATATCACTCATAGAGGGAATGTCAAAACCGCTACCCTTGAACTGAATTACAAAACAGAACAGAGTCACACGTTTAGAAAACACACTATGGCTGCTTAACGGGAAAGGTGAGGTGGGGTGATGCATAAAACAAGGGTTTCAAATTAGCTCAGATACCGTTCCAGAAACCCAATATGTAATAGACAAGACCTACTCCTTGCTCAGTGAACTGGACTCAACACCCCCTATTCACCGCCCAAGAATATATCTGACTAGTAAGAATCTTAAAACCTATGTATTGATATCTCTCTGTAAGTGAGTCAAGTGGGTGTAAAGCGGCATAAACACAGCAGTGAAAAGCAGCTAAACCCCATTATAAAAATCAATTACTTTAAAAAACCCGTGAAACAAAGACAGTGAAAGAGAGAGAAATTCTTACAAAATTCGTTCAGGGGCTGTGATGCCACCTGGATTGACCATATCTAGACCCACAGCTGATTGAGACATAAGGGTGGACACTCGTGGGGCTGAGAGGTTTGGTGAGGTTGGCTGAGCTAACGCAGACCCTTTAAAGTAATACGGCGTGGTACCCATCCCATGGGTCCCAAATCTCCAGGTTCAAGGGCATCGTCCTACATTGAAAACATGCATGAGAAACCCCGAAGATGGTACACCGTGTGATCGGGAAAGGTTTCTAAAACGCACCTCATTTCTCATCTCCTTGTGCTCCGGTTCGCCATTCCAGCCGCTTTACTAGCAATCTCCCTCCTTGGAGAATCAGCACCTTTATCCTCCTGTTCCGTACAGGTTGCTAATTGTCCTGAGGATGAACGGGAAGAGGGGGAACCAATGAGAGACTAGCTCTAGGTGTTGGGGCAGGCACAGGTCATTCTATTTTCCCATCAGGAAGAAGAATTAACCACAGGCTCAGCCTGCCGCCAGGAACCAGAATACGGCCTGAAGCAATCCTGCGCTTTTGCGGCCAGCTCCCAAGAAAGCGAGTTGAAGAATGGAGCTCAGGGGCACTGCAATTCACAAACCCTGCAGTCTTAGAAATGATAACTCTCGTCCACAAATATATTGAGGGAAGGTAACGAAGAGGATCTGAAAGCAAGGCAGAATTGCAGGAAACAGATTTCAGGAGGTAGATTCGAATCGCCTTTAAAGCACAGGAAAAGCGGCAAAACCTCGACAATGATGCCCTTGGCCAAAAAGGGCGTATGCGTTTTTTCCTGAATATATTCAGGAAAAAACGCATACGCCCTTTTTGGCCAACCAAGCAACCTGGAAAGGCAAATCAGCGCTACAAAGAAGTCTCGCTTCCCATCGGTCAAAGGGCCATGATGAATAAAGTGTCAAAACCAGAAATGCTGGACAGGCCTTGGAGAAAGGGGAGCCTTGCTACACTGATGGGCGGG
Organism: Balaenoptera borealis; assembly: GCF_965194805.1. Classification (NCBI taxonomy): domain Eukaryota; kingdom Metazoa; phylum Chordata; class Mammalia; order Artiodactyla; family Balaenopteridae; genus Balaenoptera; species Balaenoptera borealis. The sequence continues at coordinate 64,744 of NW_028122453.1, read as the reverse complement.
ATGTAAATTGCCAACAGCCACACTGGAGAAGTGTACGGTGTGTCCTGAAACATCTAAAAAACTCAGCTTAGAGACCATAGGGCACTTCCTCTCATGGGCGTATAAATTGGGAAAACTAAAAATCAGCAAGACACAGGCACCCCAAAGTTTTGGGCTGCTCTGTTGACAAGAACCTCCACTTCGTTACACCTTAAATATCCCAGGAAAGAGAAGAATGGATAAAGAAGTTGCGGTCCTTATGTACAATGGAATATCACTCAGCCATGAAATCAACGTCATAAGGCTAGTAGCAGCATGATGAGTGGATTTAGGTACGACGATTCTAAGTGAAATAAGTCACACAGAAAAAGACACTTATCATGAGATATCACTTATAGAGGGAATGTCAAAACCGCTACCCTTGAACTGAATTACAAAACAGAACAGAGTCACACGTTTAGAAAACACACTATGGCTGCTTAACGGGAAAGGTGAGGTGGGGTGATGCATAAAACAAGGGTTTCAAATTAGCTCAGATACCGTTCCAGAAACCCAATATGTAATAGACAAGACCTACTCCTTGCTCAGTGAACTGGACTCAACACCCCCTATTCACCGCCCAAGAATATATCTGACTAGTAAGAATCTTAAAACCTATGTATTGATATCTCTCTGTAAGTGAGTCAAGTGGGTGTAAAGCGGCATAAACACAGCAGTGAAAAGCAGCTAAACCCCATTATAAAAATCAATTACTTTAAAAAACCCGTGAAACAAAGACAGTGAAAGAGAGAGAAATTCTTACAAAATTCGTTCAGGGGCTGTGATGCCACCTGGATTGACCATATCTAGACCCACAGCTGATTGAGACATAAGGGTGGACACTCGTGGGGCTGAGAGGTTTGGTGAGGTTGGCTGAGCTAACGCAGACCCTTTAAAGTAATACGGCGTGGTACCCATCCCATGGGTCCCAAATCTCCAGGTTCAAGGGCATCGTCCTACATTGAAAACATGCATGAGAAACCCCGAATATGGTACACCGTGTGATCGGGAAAGGTTTCTAAAACGCACCTCATTTCTCATCTCCTTGTGCTCCGGTTCGCCATTCCAGCCGCTTTACTAGCAATCTCCCTCCTTGGAGAATCAGCACCTTTATCCTCCTGTTCCGTACAGGTTGCTAATTGTCCTGAGGATGAACGGGAAGAGGGGGAACCAATGAGAGACTAGCTCTAGGTGTTGGGGCAGGCACAGGTCATTCTATTTTCCCATCAGGAAGAAGAATTAACCACAGGCTCAGCCTGCCGCCAGGAACCAGAATACGGCCTGAAGCAATCCTGCGCTTTTGCGGCCAGCTCCCAAGAAAGCGAGTTGAAGAATGGAGCTCAGGGGCACTGCAATTCACAAACCCTGCAGTCTTAGAAATGATAACTCTCGTCCACAAATATATTGAGGGAAGGTAACGAAGAGGATCTGAAAGCAAGGCAGAATTGCAGGAAACAGATTTCAGGAGGTAGATTCGAATCGCCTTTAAAGCACAGGAAAAGCGGCAAAACCTCGACAATGATGCCCTTGGCCAAAAAGGGCGTATGCGTTTTTTCCTGAATATATTCAGGAAAAAACGCATACGCCCTTTTTGGCCAACCAAGCAACCTGGAAAGGCAAATCAGCGCTACAAAGAAGTCTCGCTTCCCATCGGTCAAAGGGCCATGATGAATAAAGTGTCAAAACCAGAAATGCTGGACAGGCCTTGGAGAAATGGGAGCCTTGCTACGCTGATGGGCGGGATGTAAATTGCCAACAGCCACACTGGAGAAGTGTACGGTGTGTCCTGAAACATCTAAAAAACTCAGCTTAGAGACCATAGGGCACTTCCTCTCATGGGCGTATAAATTGGGAAAACTAAAAATCAGCAAGACACAGGCACCCCAAAGTTTTGGGCTGCTCTGTTGACAAGAACCTCCACTTCGTTACACCTTAAATATCCCAGGAAAGAGAAGAATGGATAAAGAAGTTGTGGTCCTTATGTACAATGGAATATCACTCAGCCATGAAATCAACGTCATAAGGCTAGTAGCAGCATGATGAGTGGATTTAGGTACGACGATTCTAAGTGAAATAAGTCACACAGAAAAAGACACTTATCATGAGATATCACTTATAGAGGGAATGTCAAAACCGCTACCCTTGAACTGAATTACAAAACAGAACAGAGTCACACGTTTAGAAAACACACTATGGCTGCTTAACGGGAAAGGTGAGGTGGGGTGATGCATAAAACAAGGGTTTCAAATTAGCTCAGATACCGTTCCAGAAACCCAATATGTAATAGACAAGACCTACTCCTTGCTCAGTGAACTGGACTCAACACCCCCTATTCACCGCCCAAGAATATATCTGACTAGTAAGAATCTTAAAACCTATGTATTGATATCTCTCTGTAAGTGAGTCAAGTGGGTGTAAAGCGGCATAAACACAGCAGTGAAAAGCAGCTAAACCCCATTATAAAAATCAATTACTTTAAAAAACCCGTGAAACAAAGACAGTGAAAGAGAGAGAAATTCTTACAAAATTCGTTCAGGGGCTGTGATGCCACCTGGATTGACCATATCTAGACCCACAGCTGATTGAGACATAAGGGTGGACACTCGTGGGGCTGAGAGGTTTGGTGAGGTTGGCTGAGCTAACGCAGACCCTTTAAAGTAATACGGCGTGGTACCCATCCCATGGGTCCCAAATCTCCAGGTTCAAGGGCATCGTCCTACATTGAAAACATGCATGAGAAACCCCGAAGATGGTACACCGTGTGATCGGGAAATGTTTCTAAAACGCACCTCATTTCTCATCTCCTTGTGCTCCGGTTCGCCATTCCAGCCGCTTTACTAGCAATCTCCCTCCTTGGAGAATCAGCACCTTTATCCTCCTGTTCCGTACAGGTTGCTAATTGTCCTGAGGATGAACGGGAAGAGGGGAAACCAATGAGAGACTAGCTCTAGGTGTTGGGGCAGGCACAGGTCATTCTATTTTCCCATCAGGAAGAAGAATTAACCACAGGCTCAGCCTGCCGCCAGGAACCAGAATACGGCCTGAAGCAATCCTGCTCTTTTGCGGCCAGCTCCCAAGAAAGCGAGTTGAAGAATGGAGCTCAGGGGCACTGCAATTCACAAACCTGCAGTCTTAGAAATGATAACTCTCGTCCACAAATATATTGAGGGAAGGCAACGAAGAGGATTTGAAAGCAAGGCAGAATTGCAGGAAACAGATTTCAGGAGGTAGATTCGAATCGCCTTTAAAGCACAGGAAAAGCGGCAAAACCTCGACAATGATGCCCTTGGCCAAAAAGGGCGTATGCGTTTTTTCCTGAATATATTCAGGAAAAAACGCATACGCCCTTTTTGGCCAACCAAGCAACCTGGAAAGGCAAATCAGCGCTACAAAGAAGTCTCGCTTCCCATCGGTCAAAAGGGCCATGCTGAATAAAGTGTCAAAACCAGAAATGCTGGACAGGCCTTGGAGAAATGGGAGCCTTGCTACGCTGATGGGCGGGATGTAAATTGCCAACAGCCACACTGGAGAAGTGTACGGTGTGTCCTGAAACATCTAAAAAACTCAGCTTAGAGACCATAGGGCACTTCCTCTCATGGGCGTATAAATTGGGAAAACTAAAAATCAGCAAGACACAGGCACCCCAAAGTTTTGGGCTGCTCTGTTGACAAGAACCTCCACTTCGTTACACCTTAAATATGCCAGGAAAGAGAAGAATGGATAAAGAAGTTGCGGTCCTTATGTACAATGGAATATCACTCAGCCATGAAATCAACGTCATAAGGCTAGTAGCAGCATGATGAGTGGATTTAGGTACGACGATTCTAAGTGAAATAAGTCACACAGAAAAAGACACTTATCATGAGATATCACTCATAGAGGGAATGTCAAAACCGCTACCCTTGAACTGAATTACAAAACAGAACAGAGTCACACGTTTAGAAAACACACTATGGCTGCTTAACGGGAAAGGTGAGGTGGGGTGATGCATAAAACAAGGGTTTCAAATTAGCTCAGATACCGTTCCAGAAACCCAATATGTAATAGACAAGACCTACTCCTTGCTCAGTGAACTGGACTCAACACCCCCTATTCACCGCCCAAGAATATATCTGACTAGTAAGAATCTTAAAACCTATGTATTGATATCTCTCTGTAAGTGAGTCAAGTGGGTGTAAAGCGGCATAAACACAGCAGTGAAAAGCAGCTAAACCCCATTATAAAAATCAATTACTTTAAAAAACCCGTGAAACAAAGACAGTGAAAGAGAGAGAAATTCTTACAAAATTCGTTCAGGGGCTGTGATGCCACCTGGATTGACCATATCTAGACCCACAGCTGATTGAGACATAAGGGTGGACACTCGTGGGGCTGAGAGGTTTGGTGAGGTTGGCTGAGCTAACGCAGACCCTTTAAAGTAATACGGCGTGGTACCCATCCCATGGGTCCCAAATCTCCAGGTTCAAGGGCATCGTCCTACATTGAAAACATGCATGAGAAACCCCGAAGATGGTACACCGTGTGATCGGGAAAGGTTGCTAAAACGAACCTCATTTCTCATCTCCTTGTGCTCCGGTTCGCCATTCCAGCCGCTTTACTAGCAATCTCCCTCCTTGGAGAATCAGCACCTTTATCCTCCTGTTCCGTACAGGTTGCTAATTGTCCTGAGGATGAACGGGAAGAGGGGGAACCAATGAGAGACTAGCTCTAGGTGTTGGGGCAGGCACAGGTCATTCTATTTTCCCATCAGGAAGAAGAATTAACCACAGGCTCAGCCTGCCGCCAGGAACCAGAATACGGCCTGAAGCAATCCTGCGCTTTTGCGGCCAGCTCCCAAGAAAGCGAGTTGAAGAATGGAGCTCAGGGGCACTGCAATTCACAAACCTGCAGTCTTAGAAATGATAACTCTCGTCCACAAATATATTGAGGGAAGGTAACGAAGAGGATCTGAAAGCAAGGCAGAATTGCAGGAAACAGATTTCAGGAGGTAGATTCGAATCGCCTTTAAAGCACAGGAAAAGCGGCAAAACCTCGACAATGATGCCCTTGGCCAAAAAGGGCGTATGCGTTTTTTCCTGAATATATTCAGGAAAAAACGCATACGCCCTTTTTGGCCAACCAAGCAACCTGGAAAGGCAAATCAGCGCTACAAAGAAGTCTCGCTTCCCATCGGTCAAAAGGGCCATGCTGAATAAAGTGTCAAAACCAGAAATGCAGGACAGGCCATGGAGAAATAGGAGCCTTGCTACGCTGATGGGCGGGATGTAAATTGCCAAAAGCCACTCTAGAGAAGTGTACGGTGTGTCCTGAAACATCTAAAAAACTCAGCTTAGAGAGCATAGGGCACTTCCACTCATGGGCGTATAAATTGGGAAAACTAAAAATCAGCAAGACACAGGCACCCCAAAGTTTTGGGCTACTCTGTTGACAAGAACCTCCACTTCGTTACACCTTAAATATCCCAGGAAAGAGAAGAATGGATAAAGAAGTTGTGGTCCTTATGTACAATGGAATATCACTCAGCCATGAAATCAATGTCATAAGGCTAGTAGCAGCATGATGAGTGGATTTAGGTATGACGATTCTAAGTGAAATAAGTCCCACAGAAAAAGACACTTATCATGAGATATCACTTATAGAGGGAATGTAAAAACCGCTACCCTTGAACTGAATTACAAAACAGAACAGAGTCACACGTTTAGAAAACACACTATGGCTGCTTAACGGGAAAGGTGAGGTGGGGTAATGCATAAAACAAGGGTTTCAAATTAGCTCAGATACCATTCCATGAACCCAATATGTAATAGACAAGACCTACTCCTTGCTCAGTGAACTGGACTCAACACCCCCTATTCACCACCTAAGAATATATCTGACTAGTAAGAATCTTAAAACCTATGTATTGATATCTCTCTGTAAGTGAGTCAAGTGGGTGTAAAGCGGCATAAACACAGCAGTGAAAAGCAGCTAAACCCCACTATAAAAATCAATTACTTTTCAAAACCCGTGAAACAAAGACAGTGAAAGAGAGAGAAATTCTTAGAAAATTCGTTCAGGGGCTGTGATGCCACCTGGATTGACCATATCTAGACCCACAGCTGATTGAGACATAAGGGTGGACACTCTTGGGGCTGAGAGGTTTGGTGAGGTTGGGTGAGCAAACGCAGAGCCTTTAAAGTAATATAGCGTGGTACCCATCCCATGGGTCCCAAATCTCCAGGTTCAAGGGCATCGTCCTACACTGAAAACATGCATGAGAAACCCCGAAGATGGTACACCGTGTGATCGGGAAAGGTTTCTAAAACGCACCTCATTTCTCATCTCCTTGTGCTCCGGTTCGCCATTCCAGCCGCTTTACTAGCAATCTCCCTCCTTGGAGAATCAGCACCTTTATCCTCCTGTTCCGTACAGGTTGCAATTTGTCCTGAGGATGCACGGGAAGAGGGGGAACCAATGAGAGACTAGCTCTAGGTGTTGGGACAGGCACAGGTCACTCTATTTTCCCATCAGGAAGAAGAATTAACCACAGGCTCAGCCTGCCGCCAGGAACCAGAATACGGCCTGAAGCAATCCTGCGCTTTTGCGGCCAGCTCCCAAGAAAGCGAGTTGAAGAATGGAGCTCAGGGGCACTGCAATTCACAAACCTGCAGACTTAGAAATGATAACTCTCGTCCACAAATATATTGAGGGAAGGCAACGAAGAGGATTTGAAAGCAAGGCAGAATTGCAGGAAACAGATTTCAGGAGGTAGATTCGAATCGCCTTTAAAGCACAGGAAAAGCGGCAAAACCTCGACAATGATGCCCTTGGCCAAAAAGGGCGTATGCGTTTTTTCCTGAATATATTCAGGAAAAAACGCATACGCCCTTTTTGGCCAACCAAGCAACCTGGAAAGGCAAATCAGCGCTACAAAGAAGTCTCGCTTCCCATCGGTCAAAAGGGCCATGCTGAATAAAGTGTCAAAACCAGAAATGCAGGACAGGCCATGGAGAAATAGGAGCCTTGCTACGCTGATGGGCGGGATGTAAATTGCCAAAAGCCACTCTAGAGAAGTGTACGGTGTGTCCTGAAACATCTAAAAAACTCAGCTTAGAGAGCATAGGGCACTTCCACTCATGGGCGTATAAATTGGGAAAACTAAAAATCAGCAAGACACAGGCACCCCAAAGTTTTGGGCTACTCTGTTGACAAGAACCTCCACTTCGTTACACCTTAAATATCCCAGGAAAGAGAAGAATGGATAAAGAAGTTGTGGTCCTTATGTACAATGGAATATCACTCAGCCATGAAATCAATGTCATAAGGCTAGTAGCAGCATGATGAGTGGATTTAGGTATGACGATTCTAAGTGAAATAAGTCCCACAGAAAAAGACACTTATCATGAGATATCACTTATAGAGGGAATGTAAAAACCGCTACCCTTGAACTGAATTACAAAACAGAACAGAGTCACACGTTTAGAAAACACACTATGGCTGTTTAACAGGAAAGGTGAGGTGGGGTGATGCATAAAACAAGGGTTTCAAGTTAGCTCAGATACCGTTCCATGAACCCAATATGTAACAGACAAGACCTACTCCTTGCTCAGTGAACTGGACTCAACACCCCCTATTCACCGCCCAAGAATATATCTGACTAGTAAGAATCTTAAAACCTATGTATTGATATCTCTCTGTAAGTGAGTCAAGTGGGTGTAAAGCGGTATAAACACAGCAGTGAAAAGCAGCTAAACCCCATTATAAAAATCAATTACTTTTAAAAACCCGTGAAACAAAGACAGTGAAAGAGAGAGAAATTCTTACAAAATTCGTTCAGGGGCTCTGATGCCACCTGGATTGACCATATCTAGACCCACAGCTGATTGAGACATAAGGGTGGACACTCTTGGGGCTGAGAGGTTTGGTGAGGTTGGGTGAGCAAATGCAGACCCTTTAAAGTAATATAGCGTGGTACCCATCCCATGGGTCCCAAATCTCCAGGTTCAAGGGCATCGTCCTACACTGAAAACATGCATGAGAAACCCCGAAGATGGTACACCATGTGATCGGGAAAGGTTTCTAAAACGCACCTCATTTCTCATCTCCTTGTGCTCCGGTTCGCCATTCCAGCCGCTTTACTAGCAATCTCCCTCCTTGGAGAATCAGCACCTTTATCCTCCTGTTCCGTACAGGTTGCAATTTGTCCTGAGGATGCACAGGAAGAGGGGGAACCAATGAGAGACTAGCTCTAGGTGTTGGGACAGGCACAGGTCACTCTATTTTCCCATCAGGAAGAAGAATTAACCACAGGCTCAGCCTGCCGCCAGGAACCAGAATACGGCCTGAAGCAATCCTGCGCTTTTGCGGCCAGCTCCCAAGAAAGCGAGTTGAAGAATGGAGCTCAGGGGCACTGCAATTCACAAACCTGCAGACTTAGAAATGATAACTCTCGTCCACAAATATATTGAGGGAAGGCAACGAAGAGGATTTGAAAGCAAGGCAGAATTGCAGGAAACAGATTTCAGGAGGTAGATTCGAATCGCCTTTAAAGCACAGGAAAAGCGGCAAAACCTCGACAATGATGCCCTTGGCCAAAAAGGGCGTATGCGTTTTTTCCTGAATATATTCAGGAAAAAACGCATACGCCCTTTTTGGCCAACCAAGCAACCTGGAAAGGCAAATCAGCGCTACAAAGAAGTCTCGCTTCCCATCGGTCAAAAGGGCCATGCTGAATAAAGTGTCAAAACCAGAAATGCAGGACAGGCCATGGAGAAATAGGAGCCTTGCTACGCTGATGGGCGGGATGTAAATTGCCAAAAGCCACTCTAGAGAAGTGTACGGTGTGTCCTGAAACATCTAAAAAACTCAGCTTAGAGAGCATAGGGCACTTCCACTCATGGGCGTATAAATTGGGAAAACTAAAAATCAGCAAGACACAGGCACCCCAAAGTTTTGGGCTACTCTGTTGACAAGAACCTCCACTTCGTTACACCTTAAATATCCCAGGAAAGAGAAGAATGGATAAAGAAGTTGTGGTCCTTATGTACAATGGAATATCACTCAGCCATGAAATCAATGTCATAAGGCTAGTAGCAGCATGATGAGTGGATTTAGGTATGACGATTCTAAGTGAAATAAGTCCCACAGAAAAAGACACTTATCATGAGATATCACTTATAGAGGGAATGTAAAAACCGCTACCCTTGAACTGAATTACAAAACAGAACAGAGTCACACGTTTAGAAAACACACTATGGCTGTTTAACAGGAAAGGTGAGGTGGGGTGATGCATAAAACAAGGGTTTCAAGTTAGCTCAGATACCGTTCCATGAACCCAATATGTAACAGACAAGACCTACTCCTTGCTCAGTGAACTGGACTCAACACCCCCTATTCACCGCCCAAGAATATATCTGACTAGTAAGAATCTTAAAACCTATGTATTGATATCTCTCTGTAAGTGAGTCAAGTGGGTGTAAAGCGGTATAAACACAGCAGTGAAAAGCAGCTAAACCCCATTATAAAAATCAATTACTTTTAAAAACCCGTGAAACAAAGACAGTGAAAGAGAGAGAAATTCTTACAAAATTCGTTCAGGGGCTCTGATGCCACCTGGATTGACCATATCTAGACCCACAGCTGATTGAGACATAAGGGTGGACACTCTTGGGGCTGAGAGGTTTGGTGAGGTTGGGTGAGCAAATGCAGACCCTTTAAAGTAATATAGCGTGGTACCCATCCCATGGGTCCCAAATCTCCAGGTTCAAGGGCATCGTCCTACACTGAAAACATGCATGAGAAACCCCGAAGATGGTACACCGTGTGATCGGGAAAGGTTTCTAAAACGCACCTCATTTCTCATCTCCTTGTGCTCCGGTTCGCCATTCCAGCCGCTTTACTAGCAATCTCCCTCCTTGGAGAATCAGCACCTTTATCCTCCTGTTCCGTACAGGTTGCAAATTGTCCTGAGGATGAACGGGAAGAGGGGGAACCAATGAGAGACTAGCTCTAGGTGTTGGGACAGGCACAGGTCACTCTATTTTCCCATCAGGAAGAAGAATTAACCACAGGCTCAGCCTGCCGCCAGGAACCAGAATACGGCCTGAAGCAATCCTGCGCTTTTGCGGCCAGCTCCCAAGAAAGCGAGTTGAATCATGGAGCTCAGGGGCACTGCAATTCACAAACCTGCAGACTTAGAAATGATAACTCTCGTCCACAAATATATTGAGGGAAGGCAACGAAGAGGATTTGAAAGCAAGGCAGAATTGCAGGAAACAGATTTCAGGAGGTAGATTCGAATCGCCTTTAAAGCACAGGAAAAGCGGCAAAACCTCGACAATGATGCCCTTGGCCAAAAAGGGCGTATGCGTTTTTCCTGAATATATTCAGGAAAAAACGCATACGCCCTTTTTGGCCAACCAAGCAACCTGGAAAGGCAAATCAGCGCTACAAAGAAGTCTCGCTTCCCATCGGTCAAAAGGGCCATGCTGAATAAAGTGTCAAAACCAGAAATGCAGGACAGGCCATGGAGAAATGGGAGCCTTGCTACGCTGACGGGCGGGATGTAAATTGCTAATAGCCACTCTGGAGAAGTGTACGGTGTGTCCTGAAACATCTAAAAAACTCAGCTTAGAGACCATAGGGCACTTCCTCTCATGGGCGTATAAATTGGGAAAACTAAAAATCAGCAAGACACAGGCACCCCAAAGTTGTGGGCTGCTCTGTTGACAAGAACCTCCACTTCGTTACACCTTAAATATCCCAGGAAAGAGAAGAATGGATAAAGAAGTTGTGGTCCTTATGTACAATGGAATATCACTCAGCCATGAAATCAACGTCATAAGGCTAGTAGCAGCATGATGAGTGGATTTAGGTACGACGATTCTAAGTGAAATAAGTCACACAGAAAAAGACACTTATCATAAGATATCACTTATAGAGGGAATGTAAAAACCGCTACCCTTGAACTGAATTACAAAACAGAACAGAGTCACACGTTTAGAAAACACACTATGGCTGCTTAACGGGAAAGGTGAGGTGGGGTGATGCATAAAACAAGGGTTTCAAATTAGCTCAGATACCGTTCCAGAAACCCAATATGTAATAGACAAGACCTACTCCTTGCTCAGTGAACTGGACTCAACACCCCCTATTCACCGCCCAAGAATATATCTGACTAGTAAGAATCTTAAAACCTATGTATTGATATCTCTCTGTAAGTGAGTCAAGTGGGTGTAAAGCGGCATAAACACAGCAGTGAAAAGCAGCTAAACCCCATTATAAAAATCAATTACTTTAAAAAACCCGTGAAACAAAGACAGTGAAAGAGAGAGAAATTCTTACAAAATTCGTTCAGGGGCTGTGATGCCACCTGGATTGACCATATCTAGACCCACAGCTGATTGAGACATAAGGGTGGACACTCTTGGGGCTGAGAGGTTTGGTGAGGTTTGGTGAGCAAACGCAGACCCTTTAAAGTAATACGGCGTGGTACCCATCCCATGGGTCCCAAATCTCCAGGTTCAAGGGCATCGTCCTACATTGAAAACATGCATGAGAAACCCCGAAGATGGTACAGCGTGTGATCGGGAAAGGTTGCTAAAACGCACCTCATTTCTCATCTCCTTGTGCTCCGGTTCACCATTCCAGCCGCTTTACTAGCAATCTCCCTCCTTGGAGAATCAGCACCTTTATCCTCCTGTTCCGTACAGGTTGCAATTTGTCCTGAGGATGAACGGGAAGAGGGGGAACCAATGAGAGACTAGCTCTAGGTGTTGGGGCAGGCACAGGTCACTCTATTTTCCCATCAGGAAGAAGAATTAACCACAGGCTCAGCCTGCCGCCAGGAACCAGAAGACGGTCTGAAGCAATCCTGCGCTTTTGCGGCCAGCTCCCAAGAAAGCGAGTTGAAGAATGGAGCTCAGGGGCACTGCAATTCACAAACCTGCAGACTTAGAAATGATAACTCTCGTCCACAAATATATTGAGGGAAGGCAACGAAGAGGATTTGAAAGCAAGGCAGAATTGCAGGAAACAGATTTCAGGAGGTAGATTCGAATCGCCTTTAAAGCACAGGAAAAGCGGCAAAACCTCGACAATGATGCCCTTGGCCAAAAAGGGCGTATGCGTTTTTCCTGAATATATTCAGGAAAAAACGCATACGCCCTTTTTGGCCAACCAAGCAACCTGGAAAGGCAAATCAGCGCTACAAAGAAGTCTCGCTTCCCATCGGTCAAAAGGGCCATGATGAATAAAGTGTCAAAACCAGAAATGCAGGACAGGCCATGGAGAAATGGGAGCCTTGCTACGCTGACGGGCGGGATGTAAATTGCTAATAGCCACTCTGGAGAAGTGTACGGTGTGTCCTGAAACATCTAAAAAACTCAGCTTAGAGACCATAGGGCACTTCCTCTCATGGGCGTATAAATTGGGAAAACTAAAAATCAGCAAGACACAGGCACCCCAAAGTTGTGGGCTACTCTGTTGACAAGAACCTCCACTTCGTTACACCTTAAATATCCCAGGGAAGAGAAGAATGGATAAAGAAGTTGCGGTCCTTATGTACAATGGAATATCACTCAGCCATGAAATCAATGTCATAAGGCTAGTAGCAGCATGATGAGTGGATTTAGGTATGACGATTCTAAGTGAAATAAGTCACACAGAAAAAGACACTTATCATAAGATATCACTTATAGAGGGAATGTAAAAACCGCTACCCTTGAACTGAATTACAAAACAGAACAGAGTCACACGTTTAGAAAACACACTATGGCTGCTTAACGGGAAAGGTGAGGTGGGGTGATGCATAAAACAAGGGTTTCAAATTAGCTCAGATACCGTTCCAGAAACCCAATATGTAATAGACAAGACCTACTCCTTGCTCAGTGAACTGGACTCAACACCCCCTATTCACCGCCCAAGAATATATCTGACTAGTAAGAATCTTAAAACCTATGTATTGATATCTCTCTGTAAGTGAGTCAAGTGGGTGTAAAGCGGCATAAACACAGCAGTGAAAAGCAGCTAAACCCCATTATAAAAATCAATTACTTTAAAAAACCCGTGAAACAAAGACAGTGAAAGAGAGAGAAATTCTTACAAAATTCGTTCAGGGGCTGTGATGCCACCTGGATTGACCATATCTAGACCCACAGCTGATTGAGACATAAGGGTGGACACTCTTGGGGCTGAGAGGTTTGGTGAGGTAGGCTGAGCTAACGCAGACCCTTTAAAGTAATACAGCGTGGTATCCATCCCATGGGTCCCAAATCTCCAGGTTCAAGGGCATCGTCCTACATTGAAAACATGCATGAGAAACCCCGAAGATGGTACACCGTGTGATCGGGAAAGGTTTCTAAAACGCACCTCATTTCTCATCTCCTTGTGCTCCGGTTCACCATTCCAGCCGCTTTACTAGCAATCTCCCTCCTTGGAGAATCAGCACCTTTATCCTCCTGTTCCGTACAGGTTGCAAATTGTCCTGAGGATGAACGGGAAGAGGGGGAACCAATGAGAGACTAGCTCTAGGTGTTGGGGCAGGCACAGGTCATTCTATTTTCCCATCAGGAAGAAGAATTAACCACAGGCTCAGCCTGCCGCCAGGAACCAGAATACGGCCTGAAGCAATCCTGCGCTTTTGCAGCCAGCTCCCAAGAAAGCGAGTTGAAGAATGGAGCTCAGGGGCACTGCAATTCACAAACCTGCAGACTTAGAAATGATAACTCTCGTCCACAAATATATTGAGGGAAGGCAACGAAGAGGATTTGAAAGCAAGGCAGAATTGCAGGAAACAGATTTCAGGAGGTAGATTCGAATCGCCTTTAAAGCACAGGAAAAGCGGCAAAACCTCGACAATGATGCCCTTGGCCAAAAAGGGCGTATGCGTTTTTCCTGAATATATTCAGGAAAAAACGCATACGCCCTTTTTGGCCAACCAAGCAACCTGGAAAGGCAAATCAGCGCTACAAAGAAGTCTCGCTTCCCATCGGTCAAAAGGGCCATGCTGAATAAAGTGTCAAAACCAGAAATGCAGGACAGGCCATGGAGAAATGGGAGCCTTGCTACGCTGACGGGCGGGATGTAAATTGCTAATAGCCACTCTGGAGAAGTGTACGGTGTGTCCTGAAACATCTAAAAAACTCAGCTTAGAGACCATAGGGCACTTCCTCTCATGGGCGTATAAATTGGGAAAACTAAAAATCAGCAAGACACAGGCACCCCAAAGTTGTGGGCTACTCTGTTGACAAGAACCTCCACTTCATTACACCTTAAATATCCCAGGAAAGAGAAGAATGGATAAAGAAGTTGCGGTCCTTATGTACAATGGAATATCACTCAGCCATGAAATCAATGTCATAAGGCTAGTAGCAGCATGATGAGTGGATTTAGGTATGACGATTCTAAGTGAAATAAGTCACACAGAAAAAGACACTTATCATAAGATATCACTTATAGAGGGAATGTAAAAACCGCTACCCTTGAACTGAATTACAAAACAGAACAGAGTCACACGTTTAGAAAACACACTATGGCTGCTTAACGGGAAAGGTGAGGTGGGGTGATGCATAAAACAAGGGTTTCAAATTAGCTCAGATACCGTTCCAGAAACCCAATATGTAATAGACAAGACCTACTCCTTGCTCAGTGAACTGGACTCAACACCCCCTATTCACCGCCCAAGAATATATCTGACTAGTAAGAATCTTAAAACCTATGTATTGATATCTCTCTGTAAGTGAGTCAAGTGGGTGTAAAGCGGCATAAACACAGCAGTGAAAAGCAGCTAAACCCCATTATAAAAATCAATTACTTTAAAAAACCCGTGAAACAAAGACAGTGAAAGAGAGAGAAATTCTTACAAAATTCGTTCAGGGGCTGTGATGCCACCTGGATTGACCATATCTAGACCCACAGCTGATTGAGACATAAGGGTGGACACTCTTGGGGCTGAGAGGTTTGGTGAGGTTTGGTGAGCAAACGCAGACCCTTTAAAGTAATACGGCGTGGTACCCATCCCATGGGTCCCAAATCTCCAGGTTCAAGGGCATCGTCCTACATTGAAAACATGCATGAGAAACCCCGAAGATGGTACACCGTGTGATCGGGAAAGGTTTCTAAAACGCACCTCATTTCTCATCTCCTTGTGCTCCGGTTCACCATTCCAGCCGCTTTACTAGCAATCTCCCTCCTTGGAGAATCAGCACCTTTATCCTCCTGTTCCGTACAGGTTGCAAATTGTCCTGAGGATGAACGGGAAGAGGGGGAACCAATGAGAGACTAGCTCTAGGTGTTGGGGCAGGCACAGGTCATTCTATTTTCCCATCAGGAAGAAGAATTAACCACAGGCTCAGCCTGCCGCCAGGAACCAGAATACGGCCTGAAGCAATCCTGCGCTTTTGCGGCCAGCTCCCAAGAAAGCGAGTTGAAGAATGGAGCTCAGGGGCACTGCAATTCACAAACCTGCAGACTTAGAAATGATAACTCTCGTCCACAAATATATTGAGGGAAGGCAACGAAGAGGATTTGAAAGCAAGGCAGAATTGCAGGAAACAGATTTCAGGAGGTAGATTCGAATCGCCTTTAAAGCACAGGAAAAGCGGCAAAACCTCGACAATGATGCCCTTGGCCAAAAAGGGCGTATGCGTTTTTCCTGAATATATTCAGGAAAAAACGCATACGCCCTTTTTGGCCAACCAAGCAACCTGGAAAGGCAAATCAGCGCTACAAAGAAGTCTCGCTTCCCATCGGTCAAAAGGGCCATGATGAATAAAGTGTCAAAACCAGAAATGCAGGACAGGCCATGGAGAAATGGGAGCCTTGCTACGCTGACGGGCGGGATGTAAATTGCTAATAGCCACTCTGGAGAAGTGTACGGTGTGTCCTGAAACATCTAAAAAACTCAGCTTAGAGACCATAGGGCACTTCCTCTCATGGGCGTATAAATTGGGAAAACTAAAAATCAGCAAGACACAGGCACCCCAAAGTTGTGGGCTACTCTGTTGACAAGAACGTCCACTTCGTTACACCTTAAATATCCCAGGAAAGAGAAGAATGGATAAAGAAGTTGCGGTCCTTATGTACAATGGAATATCACTCAGCCATGAAATCAATGTCATAAGGCTAGTAGCAGCATGATGAGTGGATTTAGGTATGACGATTCTAAGTGAAATAAGTCACACAGAAAAAGACACTTATCATAAGATATCACTTATAGAGGGAATGTCAAAACCGCTACCCTTGAACTGAATTACAAAACAGAACAGAGTCACACGTTTAGAAAACACACTATGGCTGCTTAACGGGAAAGGTGAGGTGGGGTGATGCATAAAACAAGGGTTTCAAATTAGCTCAGATACCGTTCCAGAAACCCAATATGTAATAGACAAGACCTACTCCTTGCTCAGTGAACTGGACTCAACACCCCCTATTCACCGCCCAAGAATATATCTGACTAGTAAGAATCTTAAAACCTATGTATTGATATCTCTCTGTAAGTGAGTCAAGTGGGTGTAAAGCGGCATAAACACAGCAGTGAAAAGCAGCTAAACCCCATTATAAAAATCAATTACTTTTCAAAACCCGTGAAACAAAGACAGTGAAAGAGAGAGAAATTCTTACAAAATTCGTTCAGGGGCTGTGATGCCACCTGGATTGACCATATCTAGACCCACAGCTGATTGAGACATAAGGGTGGACACTCTTGGGGCTGAGAGGTTTGGTGAGGTAGGCTGAGCTAACGCAGACCCTTTAAAGTAATACAGCGTGGTACCCATCCCATGGGTCCCAAATCTCCAGGTTCAAGGGCATCGTCCTACATTGAAAACATGCATGAGAAACCCCGAAGATGGTACACCGTGTGATCGGGAAAGGTTTCTAAAACGCACCTCATTTCTCATCTCCTTGTGCTCCGGTTCACCATTCCAGCCGCTTTACTAGCAATCTCCCTCCTTGGAGAATCAGCACCTTTATCCTCCTGTTCCGTACAGGTTGCTAATTGTCCTGAGGATGAACGGGAAGAGGGGGAACCAATGAGAGACTAGCTCTAGGTGTTGGGGCAGGCACAGGTCATTCTATTTTCCCATCAGGAAGAAGAATTAACCACAGGCTCAGCCTGCCGCCAGGAACCAGAATACGGCCTGAAGCAATCCTGCGCTTTTGCGGCCAGCTCCCAAGAAAGCGAGTTGAAGAATGGAGCTCAGGGGCACTGCAATTCACAAACCCTGCAGTCTTAGAAATGATAACTCTCGTCCACAAATATATTGAGGGAAGGTAACGAAGAGGATCTGAAAGCAAGGCAGAATTGCAGGAAACAGATTTCAGGAGGTAGATTCGAATCGCCTTTAAAGCACAGGAAAAGCGGCAAAACCTCGACAATGATGCCCTTGGCCAAAAAGGGCGTATGCGTTTTTTCCTGAATATATTCAGGAAAAAACGCATACGCCCTTTTTGGCCAACCAAGCAACCTGGAAAGGCAAATCAGCGCTACAAAGAAGTCTCGCTTCCCATCGGTCAAAGGGCCATGATGAATAAAGTGTCAAAACCAGAAATGCTGGACAGGCCTTGGAGAAAGGGGAGCCTTGCTACGCTGATGGGCGGGATGTAAATTGCCAACAGCCACACTGGAGAAGTGTACGGTGTGTCCTGAAACATCTAAAAAACTCAGCTTAGAGACCATAGGGCACTTCCTCTCATGGGCGTATAAATTGGGAAAACTAAAAATCAGCAAGACACAGGCACCCCAAAGTTTTGGGCTGCTCTGTTGACAAGAACCTCCACTTCGTTACACCTTAAATATCCCAGGAAAGAGAAGAATGGATAAAGAAGTTGCGGTCCTTATGTACAATGGAATATCACTCAGCCATGAAATCAACGTCATAAGGCTAGTAGCAGCATGATGAGTGGATTTAGGTACGACGATTCTAAGTGAAATAAGTCACACAGAAAAAGACACTTATCATGAGATATCACTTATAGAGGGAATGTCAAAACCGCTACCCTTGAACTGAATTACAAAACAGAACAGAGTCACACGTTTAGAAAACACACTATGGCTGCTTAACGGGAAAGGTGAGGTGGGGTGATGCATAAAACAAGGGTTTCAAATTAGCTCAGATACCGTTCCAGAAACCCAATATGTAATAGACAAGACCTACTCCTTGCTCAGTGAACTGGACTCAACACCCCCTATTCACCGCCCAAGAATATATCTGACTAGTAAGAATCTTAAAACCTATGTATTGATATCTCTCTGTAAGTGAGTCAAGTGGGTGTAAAGCGGCATAAACACAGCAGTGAAAAGCAGCTAAACCCCATTATAAAAATCAATTACTTTAAAAAACCCGTGAAACAAAGACAGTGAAAGAGAGAGAAATTCTTACAAAATTCGTTCAGGGGCTGTGATGCCACCTGGATTGACCATATCTAGACCCACAGCTGATTGAGACATAAGGGTGGACACTCGTGGGGCTGAGAGGTTTGGTGAGGTTGGCTGAGCTAACGCAGACCCTTTAAAGTAATACGGCGTGGTACCCATCCCATGGGTCCCAAATCTCCAGGTTCAAGGGCATCGTCCTACATTGAAAACATGCATGAGAAACCCCGAAGATGGTACACCGTGTGATCGGGAAAGGTTTCTAAAACGCACCTCATTTCTCATCTCCTTGTGCTCCGGTTCGCCATTCCAGCCGCTTTACTAGCAATCTCCCTCCTTGGAGAATCAGCACCTTTATCCTCCTGTTCCGTACAGGTTGCTAATTGTCCTGAGGATGAACGGGAAGAGGGGGAACCAATGAGAGACTAGCTCTAGGTGTTGGGGCAGGCACAGGTCATTCTATTTTCCCATCAGGAAGAAGAATTAACCACAGGCTCAGCCTGCCGCCAGGAACCAGAATACGGCCTGAAGCAATCCTGCTCTTTTGCGGCCAGCTCCCAAGAAAGCGAGTTGAAGAATGGAGCTCAGGGGCACTGCAATTCACAAACCTGCAGTCTTAGAAATGATAACTCTCGTCCACAAATATATTGAGGGAAGGCAACGAAGAGGATTTGAAAGCAAGGCAGAATTGCAGGAAACAGATTTCAGGAGGTAGATTCGAATCGCCTTTAAAGCACAGGAAAAGCGGCAAAACCTCGACAATGATGCCCTTGGCCAAAAAGGGCGTATGCGTTTTTTCCTGAATATATTCAGGAAAAAACGCATACGCCCTTTTTGGCCAACCAAGCAACCTGGAAAGGCAAATCAGCGCTACAAAGAAGTCTCGCTTCCCATCGGTCAAAAGGGCCATGCTGAATAAAGTGTCAAAACCAGAAATGCTGGACAGGCCTTGGAGAAATGGGAGCCTTGCTACGCTGATGGGCGGGATGTAAATTGCCAACAGCCACACTGGAGAAGTGTACGGTGTGTCCTGAAACATCTAAAAAACTCAGCTTAGAGACCATAGGGCACTTCCTCTCATGGGCGTATAAATTGGGAAAACTAAAAATCAGCAAGACACAGGCACCCCAAAGTTTTGGGCTGCTCTGTTGACAAGAACCTCCACTTCGTTACACCTTAAATATCCCAGGAAAGAGAAGAATGGATAAAGAAGTTGCGGTCCTTATGTACAATGGAATATCACTCAGCCATGAAATCAACGTCATAAGGCTAGTAGCAGCATGATGAGTGGATTTAGGTACGACGATTCTAAGTGAAATAAGTCACACAGAAAAAGACACTTATCATGAGATATCACTCATAGAGGGAATGTCAAAACCGCTACCCTTGAACTGAATTACAAAACAGAACAGAGTCACACGTTTAGAAAACACACTATGGCTGCTTAACGGGAAAGGTGAGGTGGGGTGATGCATAAAACAAGGGTTTCAAATTAGCTCAGATACCGTTCCAGAAACCCAATATGTAATAGACAAGACCTACTCCTTGCTCAGTGAACTGGACTCAACACCCCCTATTCACCGCCCAAGAATATATCTGACTAGTAAGAATCTTAAAACCTATGTATTGATATCTCTCTGTAAGTGAGTCAAGTGGGTGTAAAGCGGCATAAACACAGCAGTGAAAAGCAGCTAAACCCCATTATAAAAATCAATTACTTTAAAAAACCCGTGAAACAAAGACAGTGAAAGAGAGAGAAATTCTTACAAAATTCGTTCAGGGGCTGTGATGCCACCTGGATTGACCATATCTAGACCCACAGCTGATTGAGACATAAGGGTGGACACTCGTGGGGCTGAGAGGTTTGGTGAGGTTGGCTGAGCTAACGCAGACCCTTTAAAGTAATACGGCGTGGTACCCATCCCATGGGTCCCAAATCTCCAGGTTCAAGGGCATCGTCCTACATTGAAAACATGCATGAGAAACCCCGAAGATGGTACACCGTGTGATCGGGAAAGGTTGCTAAAACGAACCTCATTTCTCATCTCCTTGTGCTCCGGTTCGCCATTCCAGCCGCTTTACTAGCAATCTCCCTCCTTGGAGAATCAGCACCTTTATCCTCCTGTTCCGTACAGGTTGCTAATTGTCCTGAGGATGAACGGGAAGAGGGGGAACCAATGAGAGACTAGCTCTAGGTGTTGGGGCAGGCACAGGTCATTCTATTTTCCCATCAGGAAGAAGAATTAACCACAGGCTCAGCCTGCCGCCAGGAACCAGAATACGGCCTGAAGCAATCCTGCGCTTTTGCGGCCAGCTCCCAAGAAAGCGAGTTGAAGAATGGAGCTCAGGGGCACTGCAATTCACAAACCTGCAGTCTTAGAAATGATAACTCTCGTCCACAAATATATTGAGGGAAGGTAACGAAGAGGATCTGAAAGCAAGGCAGAATTGCAGGAAACAGATTTCAGGAGGTAGATTCGAATCGCCTTTAAAGCACAGGAAAAGCGGCAAAACCTCGACAATGATGCCCTTGGCCAAAAAGGGCGTATGCGTTTTTTCCTGAATATATTCAGGAAAAAACGCATACGCCCTTTTTGGCCAACCAAGCAACCTGGAAAGGCAAATCAGCGCTACAAAGAAGTCTCGCTTCCCATCGGTCAAAAGGGCCATGCTGAATAAAGTGTCAAAACCAGAAATGCAGGACAGGCCATGGAGAAATAGGAGCCTTGCTACGCTGATGGGCGGGATGTAAATTGCCAAAAGCCACTCTAGAGAAGTGTACGGTGTGTCCTGAAACATCTAAAAAACTCAGCTTAGAGAGCATAGGGCACTTCCACTCATGGGCGTATAAATTGGGAAAACTAAAAATCAGCAAGACACAGGCACCCCAAAGTTTTGGGCTACTCTGTTGACAAGAACCTCCACTTCGTTACACCTTAAATATCCCAGGAAAGAGAAGAATGGATAAAGAAGTTGTGGTCCTTATGTACAATGGAATATCACTCAGCCATGAAATCAATGTCATAAGGCTAGTAGCAGCATGATGAGTGGATTTAGGTATGACGATTCTAAGTGAAATAAGTCCCACAGAAAAAGACACTTATCATGAGATATCACTTATAGAGGGAATGTAAAAACCGCTACCCTTGAACTGAATTACAAAACAGAACAGAGTCACACGTTTAGAAAACACACTATGGCTGCTTAACGGGAAAGGTGAGGTGGGGTAATGCATAAAACAAGGGGTTCAAATTAGCTCAGATACCATTCCATGAACCCAATATGTAATAGACAAGACCTACTCCTTGCTCAGTGAACTGGACTCAACACCCCCTATTCACCACCTAAGAATATATCTGACTAGTAAGAATCTTAAAACCTATGTATTGATATCTCTCTGTAAGTGAGTCAAGTGGGTGTAAAGCGGCATAAACACAGCAGTGAAAAGCAGCTAAACCCCACTATAAAAATCAATTACTTTTCAAAACCCGTGAAACAAAGACAGTGAAAGAGAGAGAAATTCTTAGAAAATTCGTTCAGGGGCTGTGATGCCACCTGGATTGACCATATCTAGACCCACAGCTGATTGAGACATAAGGGTGGACACTCTTGGGGCTGAGAGGTTTGGTGAGGTTGGGTGAGCAAACGCAGAGCCTTTAAAGTAATATAGCGTGGTACCCATCCCATGGGTCCCAAATCTCCAGGTTCAAGGGCATCGTCCTACACTGAAAACATGCATGAGAAACCCCGAAGATGGTACACCGTGTGATCGGGAAAGGTTTCTAAAACGCACCTCATTTCTCATCTCCTTGTGCTCCGGTTCGCCATTCCAGCCGCTTTACTAGCAATCTCCCTCCTTGGAGAATCAGCACCTTTATCCTCCTGTTCCGTACAGGTTGCAATTTGTCCTGAGGATGCACGGGAAGAGGGGGAACCAATGAGAGACTAGCTCTAGGTGTTGGGACAGGCACAGGTCACTCTATTTTCCCATCAGGAAGAAGAATTAACCACAGGCTCAGCCTGCCGCCAGGAACCAGAATACGGCCTGAAGCAATCCTGCGCTTTTGCGGCCAGCTCCCAAGAAAGCGAGTTGAAGAATGGAGCTCAGGGGCACTGCAATTCACAAACCTGCAGACTTAGAAATGATAACTCTCGTCCACAAATATATTGAGGGAAGGCAACGAAGAGGATTTGAAAGCAAGGCAGAATTGCAGGAAACAGATTTCAGGAGGTAGATTCGAATCGCCTTTAAAGCACAGGAAAAGCGGCAAAACCTCGACAATGATGCCCTTGGCCAAAAAGGGCGTATGCGTTTTTTCCTGAATATATTCAGGAAAAAACGCATACGCCCTTTTTGGCCAACCAAGCAACCTGGAAAGGCAAATCAGCGCTACAAAGAAGTCTCGCTTCCCATCGGTCAAAAGGGCCATGCTGAATAAAGTGTCAAAACCAGAAATGCAGGACAGGCCATGGAGAAATAGGAGCCTTGCTACGCTGATGGGCGGGATGTAAATTGCCAAAAGCCACTCTAGAGAAGTGTACGGTGTGTCCTGAAACATCTAAAAAACTCAGCTTAGAGAGCATAGGGCACTTCCACTCATGGGCGTATAAATTGGGAAAACTAAAAATCAGCAAGACACAGGCACCCCAAAGTTTTGGGCTACTCTGTTGACAAGAACCTCCACTTCGTTACACCTTAAATATCCCAGGAAAGAGAAGAATGGATAAAGAAGTTGTGGTCCTTATGTACAATGGAATATCACTCAGCCATGAAATCAATGTCATAAGGCTAGTAGCAGCATGATGAGTGGATTTAGGTATGACGATTCTAAGTGAAATAAGTCCCACAGAAAAAGACACTTATCATGAGATATCACTTATAGAGGGAATGTAAAAACCGCTACCCTTGAACTGAATTACAAAACAGAACAGAGTCACACGTTTAGAAAACACACTATGGCTGTTTAACAGGAAAGGTGAGGTGGGGTGATGCATAAAACAAGGGTTTCAAGTTAGCTCAGATACCGTTCCATGAACCCAATATGTAACAGACAAGACCTACTCCTTGCTCAGTGAACTGGACTCAACACCCCCTATTCACCGCCCAAGAATATATCTGACTAGTAAGAATCTTAAAACCTATGTATTGATATCTCTCTGTAAGTGAGTCAAGTGGGTGTAAAGCGGTATAAACACAGCAGTGAAAAGCAGCTAAACCCCATTATAAAAATCAATTACTTTTAAAAACCCGTGAAACAAAGACAGTGAAAGAGAGAGAAATTCTTACAAAATTCGTTCAGGGGCTCTGATGCCACCTGGATTGACCATATCTAGACCCACAGCTGATTGAGACATAAGGGTGGACACTCTTGGGGCTGAGAGGTTTGGTGAGGTTGGGTGAGCAAATGCAGACCCTTTAAAGTAATATAGCGTGGTACCCATCCCATGGGTCCCAAATCTCCAGGTTCAAGGGCATCGTCCTACATTGAAAACATGCATGAGAAACCCCGAAGATGGTACACCGTGTGATCGGGAAAGGTTTCTAAAACGCACCTCATTTCTCATCTCCTTGTGCTCCGGTTCGCCATTCCAGCCGCTTTACTAGCAATCTCCCTCCTTGGAGAATCAGCACCTTTATCCTCCTGTTCCGTACAGGTTGCAATTTGTCCTGAGGATGCACAGGAAGAGGGGGAACCAATGAGAGACTAGCTCTAGGTGTTGGGACAGGCACAGGTCACTCTATTTTCCCATCAGGAAGAAGAATTAACCACAGGCTCAGCCTGCCGCCAGGAACCAGAATACGGCCTGAAGCAATCCTGCGCTTTTGCGGCCAGCTCCCAAGAAAGCGAGTTGAATCATGGAGCTCAGGGGCACTGCAATTCACAAACCTGCAGACTTAGAAATGATAACTCTCGTCCACAAATATATTGAGGGAAGGCAACGAAGAGGATTTGAAAGCAAGGCAGAATTGCAGGAAACAGATTTCAGGAGGTAGATTCGAATCGCCTTTAAAGCACAGGAAAAGCGGCAAAACCTCGACAATGATGCCCTTGGCCAAAAAGGGCGTATGCGTTTTTCCTGAATATATTCAGGAAAAAACGCATACGCCCTTTTTGGCCAACCAAGCAACCTGGAAAGGCAAATCAGCGCTACAAAGAAGTCTCGCTTCCCATCGGTCAAAAGGGCCATGCTGAATAAAGTGTCAAAACCAGAAATGCAGGACAGGCCATGGAGAAATGGGAGCCTTGCTACGCTGACGGGCGGGATGTAAATTGCTAATAGCCACTCTGGAGAAGTGTACGGTGTGTCCTGAAACATCTAAAAAACTCAGCTTAGAGACCATAGGGCACTTCCTCTCATGGGCGTATAAATTGGGAAAACTAAAAATCAGCAAGACACAGGCACCCCAAAGTTGTGGGCTACTCTGTTGACAAGAACCTCCACTTCGTTACACCTTAAATATCCCAGGAAAGAGAAGAATGGATAAAGAAGTTGCGGTCCTTATGTACAATGGAATATCACTCAGCCATGAAATCAATGTCATAAGGCTAGTAGCAGCATGATGAGTGGATTTAGGTATGACGATTCTAAGTGAAATAAGTCACACAGAAAAAGACACTTATCATAAGATATCACTTATAGAGGGAATGTAAAAACCGCTACCCTTGAACTGAATTACAAAACAGAACAGAGTCACACGTTTAGAAAACACACTATGGCTGCTTAACGGGAAAGGTGAGGTGGGGTGATGCATAAAACAAGGGTTTCAAATTAGCTCAGATACCGTTCCAGAAACCCAATATGTAATAGACAAGACCTACTCCTTGCTCAGTGAACTGGACTCAACACCCCCTATTCACCGCCCAAGAATATATCTGACTAGTAAGAATCTTAAAACCTATGTATTGATATCTCTCTGTAAGTGAGTCAAGTGGGTGTAAAGCGGCATAAACACAGCAGTGAAAAGCAGCTAAACCCCATTATAAAAATCAATTACTTTAAAAAACCCGTGAAACAAAGACAGTGAAAGAGAGAGAAATTCTTACAAAATTCGTTCAGGGGCTGTGATGCCACCTGGATTGACCATATCTAGACCCACAGCTGATTGAGACATAAGGGTGGACACTCTTGGGGCTGAGAGGTTTGGTGAGGTAGGCTGAGCTAACGCAGAACCTTTAAAGTAATACAGCGTGGTACCCATCCCATGGGTCCCAAATCTCCAGGTTCAAGGGCATCGTCCTACATTGAAAACATGCATGAGAAACCCCGAAGATGGTACACCGTGTGATCGGGAAAGGTTTCTAAAACGCACCTCATTTCTCATCTCCTTGTGCTCCGGTTCACCATTCCAGCCACTTTACTAGCAATCTCCCTCCTTGGAGAATCAGCACCTTTATCCTCCTGTTCCGTACAGGTTGCAAATTGTCCTGAGGATGAACGGGAAGAGGGGGAACCAATGAGAGACTAGCTCTAGGTGTTGGGGCAGGCACAGGTCATTCTATTTTCCCATCAGGAAGAAGAATTAACCACAGGCTCAGCCTGCCGCCAGGAACCAGAATACGGCCTGAAGCAATCCTGCGCTTTTGCGGCCAGCTCCCAAGAAAGCGAGTTGAAGAATGGAGCTCAGGGGCACTGCAATTCACAAACCTGCAGACTTAGAAATGATAACTCTCGTCCACAAATATATTGAGGGAAGGCAACGAAGAGGATTTGAAAGCAAGGCAGAATTGCAGGAAACAGATTTCAGGAGGGAGATTCGAATCGCCTTTAAAGCACAGGAAAAGCGGCAAAACCTCGACAATGATGCCCTTGGCCAAAAAGGGCGTATGCGTTTTTCCTGAATATATTAAGAAAAAAACGCATACGCCCTTTTTGGCCAACCAAGCAACCTGGAAAGGCAAATCAGCGCTACAAAGAAGTCTCGCTTCCCATCAGTCAAAAGGGCCATGCTGAATAAAGTGTCAAAACCAGAAATGCAGGACAGGCCATGGAGAAATGGGAGCCTTGCTACGCTGACGGGCGGGATGTAAATTGCTAATAGCCACTCTGGAGAAGTGTACGGTGTGTCCTGAAACATCTAAAAAACTCAGCTTAGAGACCATAGGGCACTTCCTCTCATGGGCGTATAAATTGGGAAAACTAAAAATCAGCAAGACACAGGCACCCCAAAGTTTTGGGCTGCTCTGTTGACAAGAACCTCCACTTCGTTACACCTTAAATATCCCAGGAAAGAGAAGAATGGATAAAGAAGTTGTGGTCCTTATGTACAATGGAATATCACTCAGCCATGAAATCAACGTCATAAGGCTAGTAGCAGCATGATGAGTGGATTTAGGTACGACGATTCTAAGTGAAATAAGTCACACAGAAAAAGACACTTATCATAAGATATCACTTATAGAGGGAATGTAAAAACCGCTACCCTTGAACTGAATTACAAAACAGAACAGAGTCACACGTTTAGAAAACACACTATGGCTGCTTAACGGGAAAGGTGAGGTGGGGTGATGCATAAAACAAGGGTTTCAAATTAGCTCAGATACCGTTCCAGAAACCGAATATGTAATAGACAAGACCTACTCCTTGCTCAGTGAACTGGACTCAACACCCCCTATTCACCGCCCAAGAATATATCTGACTAGTAAGAATCTTAAAACCTATGTATTGATATCTCTCTGTAAGTGAGTCAAGTGGGTGTAAAGCGGCATAAACACAGCAGTGAAAAGCAGCTAAACCCCATTATAAAAATCAATTACTTTAAAAAACCCGTGAAACAAAGACAGTGAAAGAGAGAGAAATTCTTACAAAATTCGTTCAGGGGCTGTGATGCCACCTGGATTGACCATATCTAGACCCACAGCTGATTGAGACATAAGGGTGGACACTCTTGGGGCTGAGAGGTTTGGTGAGGTAGGCTGAGCTAACGCAGAC
Source organism: Balaenoptera borealis (assembly GCF_965194805.1). NCBI lineage: Eukaryota > Metazoa > Chordata > Mammalia > Artiodactyla > Balaenopteridae > Balaenoptera > Balaenoptera borealis. The sequence continues at coordinate 37,443 of NW_028122453.1, read as the reverse complement.
CCTTTAAAGTAATACAGCGTGGTACCCATCCCATGGGTCCCAAATCTCCAGGTTCAAGGGCATCGTCCTACATTGAAAACATGCATGAGAAACCCCGAAGATGGTACACCGTGTGATCGGGAAAGGTTTCTAAAACGCACCTCATTTCTCATCTCCTTGTGCTCCGGTTCACCATTCCAGCCGCTTTACTAGCAATCTCCCTCCTTGGAGAATCAGCACCTTTATCCTCCTGTTCCGTACAGGTTGCAAATTGTCCTGAGGATGAACGGGAAGAGGGGGAACCAATGAGAGACTAGCTCTAGGTGTTGGGGCAGGCACAGGTCATTCTATTTTCCCATCAGGAAGAAGAATTAACCACAGGCTCAGCCTGCCGCCAGGAACCAGAATACGGCCTGAAGCAATCCTGCGCTTTTGCGGCCAGCTCCCAAGAAAGCCAGTTGAAGAATGGAGCTCAGGGGCACTGCAATTCACAAACCTGCAGACTTAGAAATGATAACTCTCGTCCACAAATATATTGAGGGAAGGCAACGAAGAGGATTTGAAAGCAAGGCAGAATTGCAGGAAACAGATTTCAGGAGGTAGATTCGAATCGCCTTTAAAGCACAGGAAAAGCGGCAAAACCTCGACAATGATGCCCTTGGCCAAAAAGGGCGTATGCGTTTTTCCTGAATATATTCAGGAAAAAACGCATACGCCCTTTTTGGCCAACCAAGCAACCTGGAAAGGCAAATCAGCGCTACAAAGAAGTCTCGCTTCCCATCGGTCAAAAGGGCCATGCTGAATAAAGTGTCAAAACCAGAAATGCAGGACAGGCCATGGAGAAATGGGAGCCTTGCTACGCTGACAGGCGGGATGTAAATTGCTAATAGCCACTCTGGAGAAGTGTACGGTGTGTCCTGAAACATCTAAAAAACTCAGCTTAGAGACCATAGGGCACTTCCTCTCATGGGCGTATAAATTGGGAAAACTAAAAATCAGCAAGACACAGGCACCCCAAAGTTGTGGGCTACTCTGTTGACAAGAACCTCCACTTCGTTACACCTTAAATATCCCAGGAAAGAGAAGAATGGATAAAGAAGTTGCGGTCCTTATGTACAATGGAATATCACTCAGCCATGAAATCAATGTCATAAGGCTAGTAGCAGCATGATGAGTGGATTTAGGTATGACGATTCTAAGTGAAATAAGTCACACAGAAAAAGACACTTATCATAAGATATCACTTATAGAGGGAATGTAAAAACCGCTACCCTTGAACTGAATTACAAAACAGAACAGAGTCACACGTTTAGAAAACACACTATGGCTGCTTAACGGGAAAGGTGAGGTGGGGTGATGCATAAAACAAGGGTTTCAAATTAGCTCAGATACCGTTCCAGAAACCCAATATGTAATAGACAAGACCTACTCCTTGCTCAGTGAACTGGACTCAACACCCCCTATTCACCGCCCAAGAATATATCTGACTAGTAAGAATCTTAAAACCTATGTATTGATATCTCTCTGTAAGTGAGTCAAGTGGGTGTAAAGCAGCATAAACACAGCAGTGAAAAGCAGCTAAACCCCATTATAAGAATCAATTACTTTTCAAAACCCGTGAAACAAAGACAGTGAAAGAGAGAGAAATTCTTACAAAATTCGTTCAGGGGCTGTGATGCCACCTGGATTGACCATATCTAGACCCACAGCTGATTGAGACATAAGGGTGGACACTCTTGGGGCTGAGAGGTTTGGTGAGGTTTGGTGAGCAAACGCAGACCCTTTAAAGTAATACGGCGTGGTACCCATCCCATGGGTCCCAAATCTCCAGGTTCAAGGGCATCGTCCTACATTGAAAACATGCATGAGAAACCCCGAAGATGGTACACCGTGTGATCGGGAAAGGTTTCTAAAACGCACCTCATTTCTCATCTCCTTGTGCTCCGGTTCACCATTCCAGCCGCTTTACTAGCAATCTCCCTCCTTGGAGAATCAGCACCTTTATCCTCCTGTTCCGTACAGGTTGCAATTTGTCCTGAGGATGAACGGGAAGAGGGGGAACCAATGAGAGACTAGCTCTAGGTGTTGGGGCAGGCACAGGTCACTCTATTTTCCCATCAGGAAGAAGAATTAACCACAGGCTCAGCCTGCCGCCAGGAACCAGAAGACGGTCTGAAGCAATCCTGCGCTTTTGCGGCCAGCTCCCAAGAAAGCGAGTTGAATAATGGAGCTCAGGGGCACTGCAATTCACAAACCTGCAGACTTAGAAATGATAACTCTCGTCCACAAATATATTGAGGGAAGGCAACGAAGAGGATTTGAAAGCAAGGCAGAATTGCAGGAAACAGATTTCAGGAGGTAGATTCGAATCGCCTTTAAAGCACAGGAAAAGCGGCAAAACCTCGACAATGATGCCCTTGGCCAAAAAGGGCGTATGCGTTTTTCCTGAATATATTCAGGAAAAAACGCATACGCCCTTTTTGGCCAACCAAGCAACCTGGAAAGGCAAATCAGCGCTACAAAGAAGTCTCGCTTCCCATCGGTCAAAAGGGCCATGATGAATAAAGTGTCAAAACCAGAAATGCAGGACAGGCCATGGAGAAATGGGAGCCTTGCTACGCTGACGGGCGGGATGTAAATTGCTAATAGCCACTCTGGAGAAGTGTACGGTGTGTCCTGAAACATCTAAAAAACTCAGCTTAGAGACCATAGGGCACTTCCTCTCATGGGCGTATAAATTGGGAAAACTAAAAATCAGCAAGACACAGGCACCCCAAAGTTGTGGGCTACTCTGTTGACAAGAACCTCCACTTCGTTACACCTTAAATATCCCAGGGAAGAGAAGAATGGATAAAGAAGTTGCGGTCCTTATGTACAATGGAATATCACTCAGCCATGAAATCAATGTCATAAGGCTAGTAGCAGCATGATGAGTGGATTTAGGTATGACGATTCTAAGTGAAATAAGTCACACAGAAAAAGACACTTATCATAAGATATCACTTATAGAGGGAATGTAAAAACCGCTACCCTTGAACTGAATTACAAAACAGAACAGAGTCACACGTTTAGAAAACACACTATGGCTGCTTAACGGGAAAGGTGAGGTGGGGTGATGCATAAAACAAGGGTTTCAAATTAGCTCAGATACCGTTCCAGAAACCCAATATGTAATAGACAAGACCTACTCCTTGCTCAGTGAACTGGACTCAACACCCCCTATTCACCGCCCAAGAATATATCTGACTAGTAAGAATCTTAAAACCTATGTATTGATATCTCTCTGTAAGTGAGTCAAGTGGGTGTAAAGCGGCATAAACACAGCAGTGAAAAGCAGCTAAACCCCATTATAAAAATCAATTACTTTAAAAAACCCGTGAAACAAAGACAGTGAAAGAGAGAGAAATTCTTACAAAATTCGTTCAGGGGCTGTGATGCCACCTGGATTGACCATATCTAGACCCACAGCTGATTGAGACATAAGGGTGGACACTCTTGGGGCTGAGAGGTTTGGTGAGGTAGGCTGAGCTAACGCAGACCCTTTAAAGTAATACAGCGTGGTACCCATCCCATGGGTCCCAAATCTCCAGGTTCAAGGGCATCGTCCTACATTGAAAACATGCATGAGAAACCCCGAAGATGGTACACCGTGTGATCGGGAAAGGTTTCTAAAACGCACCTCATTTCTCATCTCCTTGTGCTCCGGTTCACCATTCCAGCCGCTTTACTAGCAATCTCCCTCCTTGGAGAATCAGCACCTTTATCCTCCTGTTCCGTACAGGTTGCAAATTGTCCTGAGGATGAACGGGAAGAGGGGGAACCAATGAGAGACTAGCTCTAGGTGTTGGGGCAGGCACAGGTCATTCTATTTTCCCATCAGGAAGAAGAATTAACCACAGGCTCAGCCTGCCGCCAGGAACCAGAATACGGCCTGAAGCAATCCTGCGCTTTTGCAGCCAGCTCCCAAGAAAGCGAGTTGAAGAATGGAGCTCAGGGGCACTGCAATTCACAAACCTGCAGACTTAGAAATGATAACTCTCGTCCACAAATATATTGAGGGAAGGCAACGAAGAGGATTTGAAAGCAAGGCAGAATTGCAGGAAACAGATTTCAGGAGGTAGATTCGAATCGCCTTTAAAGCACAGGAAAAGCGGCAAAACCTCGACAATGATGCCCTTGGCCAAAAAGGGCGTATGCGTTTTTCCTGAATATATTCAGGAAAAAACGCATACGCCCTTTTTGGCCAACCAAGCAACCTGGAAAGGCAAATCAGCGCTACAAAGAAGTCTCGCTTCCCATCGGTCAAAAGGGCCATGCTGAATAAAGTGTCAAAACCAGAAATGCAGGACAGGCCATGGAGAAATGGGAGCCTTGCTACGCTGACGGGCGGGATGTAAATTGCTAATAGCCACTCTGGAGAAGTGTACGGTGTGTCCTGAAACATCTAAAAAACTCAGCTTAGAGACCATAGGGCACTTCCTCTCATGGGCGTATAAATTGGGAAAACTAAAAATCAGCAAGACACAGGCACCCCAAAGTTGTGGGCTACTCTGTTGACAAGAACCTCCACTTCATTACACCTTAAATATCCCAGGAAAGAGAAGAATGGATAAAGAAGTTGCGGTCCTTATGTACAATGGAATATCACTCAGCCATGAAATCAATGTCATAAGGCTAGTAGCAGCATGATGAGTGGATTTAGGTATGACGATTCTAAGTGAAATAAGTCACACAGAAAAAGACACTTATCATAAGATATCACTTATAGAGGGAATGTAAAAACCGCTACCCTTGAACTGAATTACAAAACAGAACAGAGTCACACGTTTAGAAAACACACTATGGCTGCTTAACGGGAAAGGTGAGGTGGGGTGATGCATAAAACAAGGGTTTCAAATTAGCTCAGATACCGTTCCAGAAACCCAATATGTAATAGACAAGACCTACTCCTTGCTCAGTGAACTGGACTCAACACCCCCTATTCACCGCCCAAGAATATATCTGACTAGTAAGAATCTTAAAACCTATGTATTGATATCTCTCTGTAAGTGAGTCAAGTGGGTGTAAAGCGGCATAAACACAGCAGTGAAAAGCAGCTAAACCCCATTATAAAAATCAATTACTTTAAAAAACCCGTGAAACAAAGACAGTGAAAGAGAGAGAAATTCTTACAAAATTCGTTCAGGGGCTGTGATGCCACCTGGATTGACCATATCTAGACCCACAGCTGATTGAGACATAAGGGTGGACACTCTTGGGGCTGAGAGGTTTGGTGAGGTTTGGTGAGCAAACGCAGACCCTTTAAAGTAATACGGCGTGGTACCCATCCCATGGGTCCCAAATCTCCAGGTTCAAGGGCATCGTCCTACATTGAAAACATGCATGAGAAACCCCGAAGATGGTACACCGTGTGATCGGGAAAGGTTTCTAAAACGCACCTCATTTCTCATCTCCTTGTGCTCCGGTTCACCATTCCAGCCGCTTTACTAGCAATCTCCCTCCTTGGAGAATCAGCACCTTTATCCTCCTGTTCCGTACAGGTTGCAAATTGTCCTGAGGATGAACGGGAAGAGGGGGAACCAATGAGAGACTAGCTCTAGGTGTTGGGGCAGGCACAGGTCATTCTATTTTCCCATCAGGAAGAAGAATTAACCACAGGCTCAGCCTGCCGCCAGGAACCAGAATACGGCCTGAAGCAATCCTGCGCTTTTGCGGCCAGCTCCCAAGAAAGCGAGTTGAAGAATGGAGCTCAGGGGCACTGCAATTCACAAACCTGCAGACTTAGAAATGATAACTCTCGTCCACAAATATATTGAGGGAAGGCAACGAAGAGGATTTGAAAGCAAGGCAGAATTGCAGGAAACAGATTTCAGGAGGTAGATTCGAATCGCCTTTAAAGCACAGGAAAAGCGGCAAAACCTCGACAATGATGCCCTTGGCCAAAAAGGGCGTATGCGTTTTTCCTGAATATATTCAGGAAAAAACGCATACGCCCTTTTTGGCCAACCAAGCAACCTGGAAAGGCAAATCAGCGCTACAAAGAAGTCTCGCTTCCCATCGGTCAAAAGGGCCATGATGAATAAAGTGTCAAAACCAGAAATGCAGGACAGGCCATGGAGAAATGGGAGCCTTGCTACGCTGACGGGCGGGATGTAAATTGCTAATAGCCACTCTGGAGAAGTGTACGGTGTGTCCTGAAACATCTAAAAAACTCAGCTTAGAGACCATAGGGCACTTCCTCTCATGGGCGTATAAATTGGGAAAACTAAAAATCAGCAAGACACAGGCACCCCAAAGTTGTGGGCTACTCTGTTGACAAGAACGTCCACTTCGTTACACCTTAAATATCCCAGGAAAGAGAAGAATGGATAAAGAAGTTGCGGTCCTTATGTACAATGGAATATCACTCAGCCATGAAATCAATGTCATAAGGCTAGTAGCAGCATGATGAGTGGATTTAGGTATGACGATTCTAAGTGAAATAAGTCACACAGAAAAAGACACTTATCATAAGATATCACTTATAGAGGGAATGTAAAAACCGCTACCCTTGAACTGAATTACAAAACAGAACAGAGTCACACGTTTAGAAAACACACTATGGCTGCTTAACGGGAAAGGTGAGGTGGGGTGATGCATAAAACAAGGGTTTCAAATTAGCTCAGATACCGTTCCAGAAACCCAATATGTAATAGACAAGACCTACTCCTTGCTCAGTGAACTGGACTCAACACCCCCTATTCACCGCCCAAGAATATATCTGACTAGTAAGAATCTTAAAACCTATGTATTGATATCTCTCTGTAAGTGAGTCAAGTGGGTGTAAAGCGGCATAAACACAGCAGTGAAAAGCAGCTAAACCCCATTATAAAAATCAATTACTTTAAAAAACCCGTGAAACAAAGACAGTGAAAGAGAGAGAAATTCTTACAAAATTCGTTCAGGGGCTGTGATGCCACCTGGATTGACCATATCTAGACCCACAGCTGATTGAGACATAAGGGTGGACACTCTTGGGGCTGAGAGGTTTGGTGAGGTAGGCTGAGCTAACGCAGACCCTTTAAAGTAATACAGCGTGGTACCCATCCCATGGGTCCCAAATCTCCAGGTTCAAGGGCATCGTCCTACATTGAAAACATGCATGAGAAACCCCGAAGATGGTACACCGTGTGATCGGGAAAGGTTTCTAAAACGCACCTCATTTCTCATCTCCTTGTGCTCCGGTTCACCATTCCAGCCGCTTTACTAGCAATCTCCCTCCTTGGAGAATCAGCACCTTTATCCTCCTGTTCCGTACAGGTTGCAAATTGTCCTGAGGATGAACGGGAAGAGGGGGAACCAATGAGAGACTAGCTCTAGGTGTTGGGGCAGGCACAGGTCATTCTATTTTCCCATCAGGAAGAAGAATTAAACACAGGCTCAGCCTGCCGCCAGGAACCAGAATACGGCCTGAAGCAATCCTGCGCTTTTGCGGCCAGCTCCCAAGAAAGCGAGTTGAAGAATGGAGCTCAGGGGCACTGCAATTCACAAACCTGCAGACTTAGAAATGATAACTCTCGTCCACAGATATATTGAGGGAAGGCAACGAAGAGGATTTGAAAGCAAGGCAGAATTGCAGGAAACAGATTTCAGGAGGTAGATTCGAATCGCCTTTAAAGCACAGGAAAAGCGGCAAAACCTCGACAATGATGCCCTTGGCCAAAAAGGGCGTATGCGTTTTTCCTGAATATATTCAGGAAAAAACGCATACGCCCTTTTTGGCCAACCAAGCAACCTGGAAAGGCAAATCAGCGCTACAAAGAAGTCTCGCTTCCCATCGGTCAAAAGGGCCATGCTGAATAAAGTGTCAAAACCAGAAATGCAGGACAGGCCATGGAGAAATGGGAGCCTTGCTACGCTGACGGGCGGGATGTAAATTGCTAATAGCCACTCTGGAGAAGTGTACGGTGTGTCCTGAAACATCTAAAAAACTCAGCTTAGAGACCATAGGGCACTTCCTCTCATGGGCGTATAAATTGGGAAAACTAAAAATCAGCAAGACACAGGCACCCCAAAGTTGTGGGCTACTCTGTTGACAAGAACCTCCACTTCGTTACACCTTAAATATCCCAGGAAAGAGAAGAATGGATAAAGAAGTTGCGGTCCTTATGTACAATGGAATATCACTCAGCCATGAAATCAATGTCATAAGGCTAGTAGCAGCATGATGAGTGGATTTAGGTATGACGATTCTAAGTGAAATAAGTCACACAGAAAAAGACACTTATCATAAGATATCACTTATAGAGGGAATGTAAAAACCGCTACCCTTGAACTGAATTACAAAACAGAACAGAGTCACACGTTTAGAAAACACACTATGGCTGCTTAACGGGAAAGGTGAGGTGGGGTGATGCATAAAACAAGGGTTTCAAATTAGCTCAGATACCGTTCCAGAAACCCAATATGTAATAGACAAGACCTACTCCTTGCTCAGTGAACTGGACTCAACACCCCCTATTCACCGCCCAAGAATATATCTGACTAGTAAGAATCTTAAAACCTATGTATTGATATCTCTCTGTAAGTGAGTCAAGTGGGTGTAAAGCGGCATAAACACAGCAGTGAAAAGCAGCTAAACCCCATTATAAAAATCAATTACTTTAAAAAACCCGTGAAACAAAGACAGTGAAAGAGAGAGAAATTCTTACAAAATTCGTTCAGGGGCTGTGATGCCACCTGGATTGACCATATCTAGACCCACAGCTGATTGAGACATAAGGGTGGACACTCTTGGGGCTGAGAGGTTTGGTGAGGTTTGGTGAGCAAACGCAGACCCTTTAAAGTAATACGGCGTGGTACCCATCCCATGGGTCCCAAATCTCCAGGTTCAAGGGCATCGTCCTACATTGAAAACATGCATGAGAAACCCCGAAGATGGTACACCGTGTGATCGGGAAAGGTTTCTAAAACGCACCTCATTTCTCATCTCCTTGTGCTCCGGTTCACCATTCCAGCCGCTTTACTAGCAATCTCCCTCCTTGGAGAATCAGCACCTTTATCCTCCTGTTCCGTACAGGTTGCAAATTGTCCTGAGGATGAACGGGAAGAGGGGGAACCAATGAGAGACTAGCTCTAGGTGTTGGGGCAGGCACAGGTCATTCTATTTTCCCATCAGGAAGAAGAATTAACCACAGGCTCAGCCTGCCGCCAGGAACCAGAATACGGCCTGAAGCAATCCTGCGCTTTTGCGGCCAGCTCCCAAGAAAGCGAGTTGAAGAATGGAGCTCAGGGGCACTGCAATTCACAAACCTGCAGACTTAGAAATGATAACTCTCGTCCACAAATATATTGAGGGAAGGCAACGAAGAGGATTTGAAAGCAAGGCAGAATTGCAGGAAACAGATTTCAGGAGGTAGATTCGAATCGCCTTTAAAGCACAGGAAAAGCGGCAAAACCTCGACAATGATGCCCTTGGCCAAAAAGGGCGTATGCGTTTTTCCTGAATATATTCAGGAAAAAACGCATACGCCCTTTTTGGCCAACCAAGCAACCTGGAAAGGCAAATCAGCGCTACAAAGAAGTCTCGCTTCCCATCGGTCAAAAGGGCCATGCTGAATAAAGTGTCAAAACCAGAAATGCAGGACAGGCCATGGAGAAATGGGAGCCTTGCTACGCTGACGGGCGGGATGTAAATTGCTAATAGCCACTCTGGAGAAGTGTACGGTGTGTCCTGAAACATCTAAAAAACTCAGCTTAGAGACCATAGGGCACTTCCTCTCATGGGCGTATAAATTGGGAAAACTAAAAATCAGCAAGACACAGGCACCCCAAAGTTGTGGGCTACTCTGTTGACAAGAACCTCCACTTCGTTACACCTTAAATATCCCAGGAAAGAGAAGAATGGATAAAGAAGTTGCGGTCCTTATGTACAATGGAATATCACTCAGCCATGAAATCAATGTCATAAGGCTAGTAGCAGCATGATGAGTGGATTTAGGTATGACGATTCTAAGTGAAATAAGTCACACAGAAAAAGACACTTATCATAAGATATCACTTATAGAGGGAATGTAAAAACCGCTACCCTTGAACTGAATTACAAAACAGAACAGAGTCACACGTTTAGAAAACACACTATGGCTGCTTAACGGGAAAGGTGAGGTGGGGTGATGCATAAAACAAGGGTTTCAAATTAGCTCAGATACCGTTCCAGAAACCCAATATGTAATAGACAAGACCTACTCCTTGCTCAGTGAACTGGACTCAACACCCCCTATTCACCGCCCAAGAATATATCTGACTAGTAAGAATCTTAAAACCTATGTATTGATATCTCTCTGTAAGTGAGTCAAGTGGGTGTAAAGCGGCATAAACACAGCAGTGAAAAGCAGCTAAACCCCATTATAAAAATCAATTACTTTAAAAAACCCGTGAAACAAAGACAGTGAAAGAGAGAGAAATTCTTACAAAATTCGTTCAGGGGCTGTGATGCCACCTGGATTGACCATATCTAGACCCACAGCTGATTGAGACATAAGGGTGGACACTCTTGGGGCTGAGAGGTTTGGTGAGGTAGGCTGAGCTAACGCAGACCCTTTAAAGTAATACAGCGTGGTACCCATCCCATGGGTCCCAAATCTCCAGGTTCAAGGGCATCGTCCTACATTGAAAACATGCATGAGAAACCCCGAAGATGGTACACCGTGTGATCGGGAAAGGTTTCTAAAACGCACCTCATTTCTCATCTCCTTGTGCTCCGGTTCACCATTCCAGCCGCTTTACTAGCAATCTCCCTCCTTGGAGAATCAGCACCTTTATCCTCCTGTTCCGTACAGGTTGCAAATTGTCCTGAGGATGAACGGGAAGAGGGGGAACCAATGAGAGACTAGCTCTAGGTGTTGGGGCAGGCACAGGTCATTCTATTTTCCCATCAGGAAGAAGAATTAAACACAGGCTCAGCCTGCCGCCAGGAACCAGAATACGGCCTGAAGCAATCCTGCGCTTTTGCGGCCAGCTCCCAAGAAAGCGAGTTGAAGAATGGAGCTCAGGGGCACTGCAATTCACAAACCTGCAGACTTAGAAATGATAACTCTCGTCCACAAATATATTGAGGGAAGGCAACGAAGAGGATTTGAAAGCAAGGCAGAATTGCAGGAAACAGATTTCAGGAGGTAGATTCGAATCGCCTTTAAAGCACAGGAAAAGCGGCAAAACCTCGACAATGATGCCCTTGGCCAAAAAGGGCGTATGCGTTTTTCCTGAATATATTCAGGAAAAAACGCATACGCCCTTTTTGGCCAACCAAGCAACCTGGAAAGGCAAATCAGCGCTACAAAGAAGTCTCGCTTCCCATCGGTCAAAAGGGCCATGCTGAATAAAGTGTCAAAACCAGAAATGCAGGACAGGCCATGGAGAAATGGGAGCCTTGCTACGCTGACGGGCGGGATGTAAATTGCTAATAGCCACTCTGGAGAAGTGTACGGTGTGTCCTGAAACATCTAAAAAACTCAGCTTAGAGACCATAGGGCACTTCCTCTCATGGGCGTATAAATTGGGAAAACTAAAAATCAGCAAGACACAGGCACCCCAAAGTTGTGGGCTACTCTGTTGACAAGAACCTCCACTTCGTTACACCTTAAATATCCCAGGAAAGAGAAGAATGGATAAAGAAGTTGCGGTCCTTATGTACAATGGAATATCACTCAGCCATGAAATCAATGTCATAAGGCTAGTAGCAGCATGATGAGTGGATTTAGGTATGACGATTCTAAGTGAAATAAGTCACACAGAAAAAGACACTTATCATAAGATATCACTTATAGAGGGAATGTAAAAACCGCTACCCTTGAACTGAATTACAAAACAGAACAGAGTCACACGTTTAGAAAACACACTATGGCTGCTTAACGGGAAAGGTGAGGTGGGGTGATGCATAAAACACGGGTTTCAAATTAGCTCAGATACCGTTCCAGAAACCCAATATGTAATAGACAAGACCTACTCCTTGCTCAGTGAACTGGACTCAACACCCCCTATTCACCGCCCAAGAATATATCTGACTAGTAAGAATCTTAAAACCTATGTATTGATATCTCTCTGTAAGTGAGTCAAGTGGGTGTAAAGCGGCATAAACACAGCAGTGAAAAGCAGCTAAACCCCATTATAAAAATCAATTACTTTAAAAAACCCGTGAAACAAAGACAGTGAAAGAGAGAGAAATTCTTACAAAATTCGTTCAGGGGCTGTGATGCCACCTGGATTGACCATATCTAGACCCACAGCTGATTGAGACATAAGGGTGGACACTCTTGGGGCTGAGAGGTTTGGTGAGGTTTGGTGAGCAAACGCAGACCCTTTAAAGTAATACGGCGTGGTACCCATCCCATGGGTCCCAAATCTCCAGGTTCAAGGGCATCGTCCTACATTGAAAACATGCATGAGAAACCCCGAAGATGGTACACCGTGTGATCGGGAAAGGTTTCTAAAACGCACCTCATTTCTCATCTCCTTGTGCTCCGGTTCACCATTCCAGCCGCTTTACTAGCAATCTCCCTCCTTGGAGAATCAGCACCTTTATCCTCCTGTTCCGTACAGGTTGCAAATTGTCCTGAGGATGAACGGGAAGAGGGGGAACCAATGAGAGACTAGCTCTAGGTGTTGGGGCAGGCACAGGTCATTCTATTTTCCCATCAGGAAGAAGAATTAACCACAGGCTCAGCCTGCCGCCAGGAACCAGAATACGGCCTGAAGCAATCCTGCGCTTTTGCGGCCAGCTCCCAAGAAAGCGAGTTGAAGAATGGAGCTCAGGGGCACTGCAATTCACAAACCTGCAGACTTAGAAATGATAACTCTCGTCCACAAATATATTGAGGGAAGGCAACGAAGAGGATTTGAAAGCAAGGCAGAATTGCAGGAAACAGATTTCAGGAGGTAGATTCGAATCGCCTTTAAAGCACAGGAAAAGCGGCAAAACCTCGACAATGATGCCCTTGGCCAAAAAGGGCGTATGCGTTTTTCCTGAATATATTCAGGAAAAAACGCATACGCCCTTTTTGGCCAACCAAGCAACCTGGAAAGGCAAATCAGCGCTACAAAGAAGTCTCGCTTCCCATCGGTCAAAAGGGCCATGATGAATAAAGTGTCAAAACCAGAAATGCAGGACAGGCCATGGAGAAATGGGAGCCTTGCTACGCTGACGGGCGGGATGTAAATTGCTAATAGCCACTCTGGAGAAGTGTACGGTGTGTCCTGAAACATCTAAAAAACTCAGCTTAGAGACCATAGGGCACTTCCTCTCATGGGCGTATAAATTGGGAAAACTAAAAATCAGCAAGACACAGGCACCCCAAAGTTGTGGGCTACTCTGTTGACAAGAACCTCCACTTCGTTACACCTTAAATATCCCAGGAAAGAGAAGAATGGATAAAGAAGTTGCGGTCCTTATGTACAATGGAATATCACTCAGCCATGAAATCAATGTCATAAGGCTAGTAGCAGCATGATGAGTGGATTTAGGTATGACGATTCTAAGTGAAATAAGTCACACAGAAAAAGACACTTATCATAAGATATCACTTATAGAGGGAATGTAAAAACCGCTACCCTTGAACTGAATTACAAAACAGAACAGAGTCACACGTTTAGAAAACACACTATGGCTGCTTAACGGGAAAGGTGAGGTGGGGTGATGCATAAAACAAGGGTTTCAAATTAGCTCAGATACCGTTCCAGAAACCCAATATGTAATAGACAAGACCTACTCCTTGCTCAGTGAACTGGACTCAACACCCCCTATTCACCGCCCAAGAATATATCTGACTAGTAAGAATCTTAAAACCTATGTATTGATATCTCTCTGTAAGTGAGTCAAGTGGGTGTAAAGCGGCATAAACACAGCAGTGAAAAGCAGCTAAACCCCATTATAAAAATCAATTACTTTAAAAAACCCGTGAAACAAAGACAGTGAAAGAGAGAGAAATTCTTACAAAATTCGTTCAGGGGCTGTGATGCCACCTGGATTGACCATATCTAGACCCACAGCTGATTGAGACATAAGGGTGGACACTCTTGGGGCTGAGAGGTTTGGTGAGGTAGGCTGAGCTAACGCAGACCCTTTAAAGTAATACAGCGTGGTACCCATCCCATGGGTCCCAAATCTCCAGGTTCAAGGGCATCGTCCTACATTGAAAACATGCATGAGAAACCCCGAAGATGGTACACCGTGTGATCGGGAAAGGTTTCTAAAACGCACCTCATTTCTCATCTCCTTGTGCTCCGGTTCACCATTCCAGCCGCTTTACTAGCAATCTCCCTCCTTGGAGAATCAGCACCTTTATCCTCCTGTTCCGTACAGGTTGCAAATTGTCCTGAGGATGAACGGGAAGAGGGGGAACCAATGAGAGACTAGCTCTAGGTGTTGGGGCAGGCACAGGTCATTCTATTTTCCCATCAGGAAGAAGAATTAAACACAGGCTCAGCCTGCCGCCAGGAACCAGAATACGGCCTGAAGCAATCCTGCGCTTTTGCGGCCAGCTCCCAAGAAAGCGAGTTGAAGAATGGAGCTCAGGGGCACTGCAATTCACAAACCTGCAGACTTAGAAATGATAACTCTCGTCCACAAATATATTGAGGGAAGGCAACGAAGAGGATTTGAAAGCAAGGCAGAATTGCAGGAAACAGATTTCAGGAGGTAGATTCGAATCGCCTTTAAAGCACAGGAAAAGCGGCAAAACCTCGACAATGATGCCCTTGGCCAAAAAGGGCGTATGCGTTTTTCCTGAATATATTCAGGAAAAAACGCATACGCCCTTTTTGGCCAACCAAGCAACCTGGAAAGGCAAATCAGCGCTACAAAGAAGTCTCGCTTCCCATCGGTCAAAAGGGCCATGCTGAATAAAGTGTCAAAACCAGAAATGCAGGACAGGCCATGGAGAAATGGGAGCCTTGCTACGCTGACGGGCGGGATGTAAATTGCTAATAGCCACTCTGGAGAAGTGTACGGTGTGTCCTGAAACATCTAAAAAACTCAGCTTAGAGACCATAGGGCACTTCCTCTCATGGGCGTATAAATTGGGAAAACTAAAAATCAGCAAGACACAGGCACCCCAAAGTTGTGGGCTACTCTGTTGACAAGAACCTCCACTTCGTTACACCTTAAATATCCCAGGAAAGAGAAGAATGGATAAAGAAGTTGCGGTCCTTATGTACAATGGAATATCACTCAGCCATGAAATCAATGTCATAAGGCTAGTAGCAGCATGATGAGTGGATTTAGGTATGACGATTCTAAGTGAAATAAGTCACACAGAAAAAGACACTTATCATAAGATATCACTTATAGAGGGAATGTAAAAACCGCTACCCTTGAACTGAATTACAAAACAGAACAGAGTCACACGTTTAGAAAACACACTATGGCTGCTTAACGGGAAAGGTGAGGTGGGGTGATGCATAAAACACGGGTTTCAAATTAGCTCAGATACCGTTCCAGAAACCCAATATGTAATAGACAAGACCTACTCCTTGCTCAGTGAACTGGACTCAACACCCCCTATTCACCGCCCAAGAATATATCTGACTAGTAAGAATCTTAAAACCTATGTATTGATATCTCTCTGTAAGTGAGTCAAGTGGGTGTAAAGCGGCATAAACACAGCAGTGAAAAGCAGCTAAACCCCATTATAAAAATCAATTACTTTAAAAAACCCGTGAAACAAAGACAGTGAAAGAGAGAGAAATTCTTACAAAATTCGTTCAGGGGCTGTGATGCCACCTGGATTGACCATATCTAGACCCACAGCTGATTGAGACATAAGGGTGGACACTCTTGGGGCTGAGAGGTTTGGTGAGGTTTGGTGAGCAAACGCAGACCCTTTAAAGTAATACGGCGTGGTACCCATCCCATGGGTCCCAAATCTCCAGGTTCAAGGGCATCGTCCTACATTGAAAACATGCATGAGAAACCCCGAAGATGGTACACCGTGTGATCGGGAAAGGTTTCTAAAACGCACCTCATTTCTCATCTCCTTGTGCTCCGGTTCACCATTCCAGCCGCTTTACTAGCAATCTCCCTCCTTGGAGAATCAGCACCTTTATCCTCCTGTTCCGTACAGGTTGCAAATTGTCCTGAGGATGAACGGGAAGAGGGGGAACCAATGAGAGACTAGCTCTAGGTGTTGGGGCAGGCACAGGTCATTCTATTTTCCCATCAGGAAGAAGAATTAACCACAGGCTCAGCCTGCCGCCAGGAACCAGAATACGGCCTGAAGCAATCCTGCGCTTTTGCGGCCAGCTCCCAAGAAAGCGAGTTGAAGAATGGAGCTCAGGGGCACTGCAATTCACAAACCTGCAGACTTAGAAATGATAACTCTCGTCCACAAATATATTGAGGGAAGGCAACGAAGAGGATTTGAAAGCAAGGCAGAATTGCAGGAAACAGATTTCAGGAGGTAGATTCGAATCGCCTTTAAAGCACAGGAAAAGCGGCAAAACCTCGACAATGATGCCCTTGGCCAAAAAGGGCGTATGCGTTTTTCCTGAATATATTCAGGAAAAAACGCATACGCCCTTTTTGGCCAACCAAGCAACCTGGAAAGGCAAATCAGCGCTACAAAGAAGTCTCGCTTCCCATCGGTCAAAAGGGCCATGATGAATAAAGTGTCAAAACCAGAAATGCAGGACAGGCCATGGAGAAATGGGAGCCTTGCTACGCTGACGGGCGGGATGTAAATTGCTAATAGCCACTCTGGAGAAGTGTACGGTGTGTCCTGAAACATCTAAAAAACTCAGCTTAGAGACCATAGGGCACTTCCTCTCATGGGCGTATAAATTGGGAAAACTAAAAATCAGCAAGACACAGGCACCCCAAAGTTGTGGGCTACTCTGTTGACAAGAACGTCCACTTCGTTACACCTTAAATATCCCAGGAAAGAGAAGAATGGATAAAGAAGTTGCGGTCCTTATGTACAATGGAATATCACTCAGCCATGAAATCAATGTCATAAGGCTAGTAGCAGCATGATGAGTGGATTTAGGTATGACGATTCTAAGTGAAATAAGTCACACAGAAAAAGACACTTATCATAAGATATCACTTATAGAGGGAATGTAAAAACCGCTACCCTTGAACTGAATTACAAAACAGAACAGAGTCACACGTTTAGAAAACACACTATGGCTGCTTAACGGGAAAGGTGAGGTGGGGTGATGCATAAAACAAGGGTTTCAAATTAGCTCAGATACCGTTCCAGAAACCCAATATGTAATAGACAAGACCTACTCCTTGCTCAGTGAACTGGACTCAACACCCCCTATTCACCGCCCAAGAATATATCTGACTAGTAAGAATCTTAAAACCTATGTATTGATATCTCTCTGTAAGTGAGTCAAGTGGGTGTAAAGCGGCATAAACACAGCAGTGAAAAGCAGCTAAACCCCATTATAAAAATCAATTACTTTAAAAAACCCGTGAAACAAAGACAGTGAAAGAGAGAGAAATTCTTACAAAATTCGTTCAGGGGCTGTGATGCCACCTGGATTGACCATATCTAGACCCACAGCTGATTGAGACATAAGGGTGGACACTCTTGGGGCTGAGAGGTTTGGTGAGGTAGGCTGAGCTAACGCAGACCCTTTAAAGTAATACAGCGTGGTACCCATCCCATGGGTCCCAAATCTCCAGGTTCAAGGGCATCGTCCTACATTGAAAACATGCATGAGAAACCCCGAAGATGGTACACCGTGTGATCGGGAAAGGTTTCTAAAACGCACCTCATTTCTCATCTCCTTGTGCTCCGGTTCACCATTCCAGCCGCTTTACTAGCAATCTCCCTCCTTGGAGAATCAGCACCTTTATCCTCCTGTTCCGTACAGGTTGCAAATTGTCCTGAGGATGAACGGGAAGAGGGGGAACCAATGAGAGACTAGCTCTAGGTGTTGGGGCAGGCACAGGTCATTCTATTTTCCCATCAGGAAGAAGAATTAAACACAGGCTCAGCCTGCCGCCAGGAACCAGAATACGGCCTGAAGCAATCCTGCGCTTTTGCGGCCAGCTCCCAAGAAAGCGAGTTGAAGAATGGAGCTCAGGGGCACTGCAATTCACAAACCTGCAGACTTAGAAATGATAACTCTCGTCCACAGATATATTGAGGGAAGGCAACGAAGAGGATTTGAAAGCAAGGCAGAATTGCAGGAAACAGATTTCAGGAGGTAGATTCGAATCGCCTTTAAAGCACAGGAAAAGCGGCAAAACCTCGACAATGATGCCCTTGGCCAAAAAGGGCGTATGCGTTTTTCCTGAATATATTCAGGAAAAAACGCATACGCCCTTTTTGGCCAACCAAGCAACCTGGAAAGGCAAATCAGCGCTACAAAGAAGTCTCGCTTCCCATCGGTCAAAAGGGCCATGCTGAATAAAGTGTCAAAACCAGAAATGCAGGACAGGCCATGGAGAAATGGGAGCCTTGCTACGCTGACGGGCGGGATGTAAATTGCTAATAGCCACTCTGGAGAAGTGTACGGTGTGTCCTGAAACATCTAAAAAACTCAGCTTAGAGACCATAGGGCACTTCCTCTCATGGGCGTATAAATTGGGAAAACTAAAAATCAGCAAGACACAGGCACCCCAAAGTTGTGGGCTACTCTGTTGACAAGAACCTCCACTTCGTTACACCTTAAATATCCCAGGAAAGAGAAGAATGGATAAAGAAGTTGCGGTCCTTATGTACAATGGAATATCACTCAGCCATGAAATCAATGTCATAAGGCTAGTAGCAGCATGATGAGTGGATTTAGGTATGACGATTCTAAGTGAAATAAGTCACACAGAAAAAGACACTTATCATAAGATATCACTTATAGAGGGAATGTAAAAACCGCTACCCTTGAACTGAATTACAAAACAGAACAGAGTCACACGTTTAGAAAACACACTATGGCTGCTTAACGGGAAAGGTGAGGTGGGGTGATGCATAAAACAAGGGTTTCAAATTAGCTCAGATACCGTTCCAGAAACCCAATATGTAATAGACAAGACCTACTCCTTGCTCAGTGAACTGGACTCAACACCCCCTATTCACCGCCCAAGAATATATCTGACTAGTAAGAATCTTAAAACCTATGTATTGATATCTCTCTGTAAGTGAGTCAAGTGGGTGTAAAGCGGCATAAACACAGCAGTGAAAAGCAGCTAAACCCCATTATAAAAATCAATTACTTTAAAAAACCCGTGAAACAAAGACAGTGAAAGAGAGAGAAATTCTTACAAAATTCGTTCAGGGGCTGTGATGCCACCTGGATTGACCATATCTAGACCCACAGCTGATTGAGACATAAGGGTGGACACTCTTGGGGCTGAGAGGTTTGGTGAGGTTTGGTGAGCAAACGCAGACCCTTTAAAGTAATACGGCGTGGTACCCATCCCATGGGTCCCAAATCTCCAGGTTCAAGGGCATCGTCCTACATTGAAAACATGCATGAGAAACCCCGAAGATGGTACACCGTGTGATCGGGAAAGGTTTCTAAAACGCACCTCATTTCTCATCTCCTTGTGCTCCGGTTCACCATTCCAGCCGCTTTACTAGCAATCTCCCTCCTTGGAGAATCAGCACCTTTATCCTCCTGTTCCGTACAGGTTGCAAATTGTCCTGAGGATGAACGGGAAGAGGGGGAACCAATGAGAGACTAGCTCTAGGTGTTGGGGCAGGCACAGGTCATTCTATTTTCCCATCAGGAAGAAGAATTAACCACAGGCTCAGCCTGCCGCCAGGAACCAGAATACGGCCTGAAGCAATCCTGCGCTTTTGCGGCCAGCTCCCAAGAAAGCGAGTTGAAGAATGGAGCTCAGGGGCACTGCAATTCACAAACCTGCAGACTTAGAAATGATAACTCTCGTCCACAAATATATTGAGGGAAGGCAACGAAGAGGATTTGAAAGCAAGGCAGAATTGCAGGAAACAGATTTCAGGAGGTAGATTCGAATCGCCTTTAAAGCACAGGAAAAGCGGCAAAACCTCGACAATGATGCCCTTGGCCAAAAAGGGCGTATGCGTTTTTCCTGAATATATTCAGGAAAAAACGCATACGCCCTTTTTGGCCAACCAAGCAACCTGGAAAGGCAAATCAGCGCTACAAAGAAGTCTCGCTTCCCATCGGTCAAAAGGGCCATGCTGAATAAAGTGTCAAAACCAGAAATGCAGGACAGGCCATGGAGAAATGGGAGCCTTGCTACGCTGACGGGCGGGATGTAAATTGCTAATAGCCACTCTGGAGAAGTGTACGGTGTGTCCTGAAACATCTAAAAAACTCAGCTTAGAGACCATAGGGCACTTCCTCTCATGGGCGTATAAATTGGGAAAACTAAAAATCAGCAAGACACAGGCACCCCAAAGTTGTGGGCTACTCTGTTGACAAGAACCTCCACTTCGTTACACCTTAAATATCCCAGGAAAGAGAAGAATGGATAAAGAAGTTGCGGTCCTTATGTACAATGGAATATCACTCAGCCATGAAATCAATGTCATAAGGCTAGTAGCAGCATGATGAGTGGATTTAGGTATGACGATTCTAAGTGAAATAAGTCACACAGAAAAAGACACTTATCATAAGATATCACTTATAGAGGGAATGTAAAAACCGCTACCCTTGAACTGAATTACAAAACAGAACAGAGTCACACGTTTAGAAAACACACTATGGCTGCTTAACGGGAAAGGTGAGGTGGGGTGATGCATAAAACAAGGGTTTCAAATTAGCTCAGATACCGTTCCAGAAACCCAATATGTAATAGACAAGACCTACTCCTTGCTCAGTGAACTGGACTCAACACCCCCTATTCACCGCCCAAGAATATATCTGACTAGTAAGAATCTTAAAACCTATGTATTGATATCTCTCTGTAAGTGAGTCAAGTGGGTGTAAAGCGGCATAAACACAGCAGTGAAAAGCAGCTAAACCCCATTATAAAAATCAATTACTTTAAAAAACCCGTGAAACAAAGACAGTGAAAGAGAGAGAAATTCTTACAAAATTCGTTCAGGGGCTGTGATGCCACCTGGATTGACCATATCTAGACCCACAGCTGATTGAGACATAAGGGTGGACACTCTTGGGGCTGAGAGGTTTGGTGAGGTTTGGTGAGCAAACGCAGACCCTTTAAAGTAATACGGCGTGGTACCCATCCCATGGGTCCCAAATCTCCAGGTTCAAGGGCATCGTCCTACATTGAAAACATGCATGAGAAACCCCGAAGATGGTACACCGTGTGATCGGGAAAGGTTTCTAAAACGCACCTCATTTCTCATCTCCTTGTGCTCCGGTTCACCATTCCAGCCGCTTTACTAGCAATCTCCCTCCTTGGAGAATCAGCACCTTTATCCTCCTGTTCCGTACAGGTTGCAAATTGTCCTGAGGATGAACGGGAAGAGGGGGAACCAATGAGAGACTAGCTCTAGGTGTTGGGGCAGGCACAGGTCATTCTATTTTCCCATCAGGAAGAAGAATTAACCACAGGCTCAGCCTGCCGCCAGGAACCAGAATACGGCCTGAAGCAATCCTGCGCTTTTGCGGCCAGCTCCCAAGAAAGCGAGTTGAAGAATGGAGCTCAGGGGCACTGCAATTCACAAACCTGCAGACTTAGAAATGATAACTCTCGTCCACAAATATATTGAGGGAAGGCAACGAAGAGGATTTGAAAGCAAGGCAGAATTGCAGGAAACAGATTTCAGGAGGTAGATTCGAATCGCCTTTAAAGCACAGGAAAAGCGGCAAAACCTCGACAATGATGCCCTTGGCCAAAAAGGGCGTATGCGTTTTTCCTGAATATATTCAGGAAAAAACGCATACGCCCTTTTTGGCCAACCAAGCAACCTGGAAAGGCAAATCAGCGCTACAAAGAAGTCTCGCTTCCCATCGGTCAAAAGGGCCATGATGAATAAAGTGTCAAAACCAGAAATGCAGGACAGGCCATGGAGAAATGGGAGCCTTGCTACGCTGACGGGCGGGATGTAAATTGCTAATAGCCACTCTGGAGAAGTGTACGGTGTGTCCTGAAACATCTAAAAAACTCAGCTTAGAGACCATAGGGCACTTCCTCTCATGGGCGTATAAATTGGGAAAACTAAAAATCAGCAAGACACAGGCACCCCAAAGTTGTGGGCTACTCTGTTGACAAGAACGTCCACTTCGTTACACCTTAAATATCCCAGGAAAGAGAAGAATGGATAAAGAAGTTGCGGTCCTTATGTACAATGGAATATCACTCAGCCATGAAATCAATGTCATAAGGCTAGTAGCAGCATGATGAGTGGATTTAGGTATGACGATTCTAAGTGAAATAAGTCACACAGAAAAAGACACTTATCATAAGATATCACTTATAGAGGGAATGTAAAAACCGCTACCCTTGAACTGAATTACAAAACAGAACAGAGTCACACGTTTAGAAAACACACTATGGCTGCTTAACGGGAAAGGTGAGGTGGGGTGATGCATAAAACAAGGGTTTCAAATTAGCTCAGATACCGTTCCAGAAACCCAATATGTAATAGACAAGACCTACTCCTTGCTCAGTGAACTGGACTCAACACCCCCTATTCACCGCCCAAGAATATATCTGACTA
The DNA here is from genome assembly GCF_965194805.1 of Balaenoptera borealis. NCBI lineage: Eukaryota > Metazoa > Chordata > Mammalia > Artiodactyla > Balaenopteridae > Balaenoptera > Balaenoptera borealis. The sequence continues at coordinate 14,866 of NW_028122453.1, read as the reverse complement.
GTAAGAATCTTAAAACCTATGTATTGATATCTCTCTGTAAGTGAGTCAAGTGGGTGTAAAGCGGCATAAACACAGCAGTGAAAAGCAGCTAAACCCCATTATAAAAATCAATTACTTTAAAAAACCCGTGAAACAAAGACAGTGAAAGAGAGAGAAATTCTTACAAAATTCGTTCAGGGGCTGTGATGCCACCTGGATTGACCATATCTAGACCCACAGCTGATTGAGACATAAGGGTGGACACTCTTGGGGCTGAGAGGTTTGGTGAGGTAGGCTGAGCTAACGCAGACCCTTTAAAGTAATACAGCGTGGTACCCATCCCATGGGTCCCAAATCTCCAGGTTCAAGGGCATCGTCCTACATTGAAAACATGCATGAGAAACCCCGAAGATGGTACACCGTGTGATCGGGAAAGGTTTCTAAAACGCACCTCATTTCTCATCTCCTTGTGCTCCGGTTCACCATTCCAGCCGCTTTACTAGCAATCTCCCTCCTTGGAGAATCAGCACCTTTATCCTCCTGTTCCGTACAGGTTGCAAATTGTCCTGAGGATGAACGGGAAGAGGGGGAACCAATGAGAGACTAGCTCTAGGTGTTGGGGCAGGCACAGGTCATTCTATTTTCCCATCAGGAAGAAGAATTAAACACAGGCTCAGCCTGCCGCCAGGAACCAGAATACGGCCTGAAGCAATCCTGCGCTTTTGCGGCCAGCTCCCAAGAAAGCGAGTTGAAGAATGGAGCTCAGGGGCACTGCAATTCACAAACCTGCAGACTTAGAAATGATAACTCTCGTCCACAGATATATTGAGGGAAGGCAACGAAGAGGATTTGAAAGCAAGGCAGAATTGCAGGAAACAGATTTCAGGAGGTAGATTCGAATCGCCTTTAAAGCACAGGAAAAGCGGCAAAACCTCGACAATGATGCCCTTGGCCAAAAAGGGCGTATGCGTTTTTCCTGAATATATTCAGGAAAAAACGCATACGCCCTTTTTGGCCAACCAAGCAACCTGGAAAGGCAAATCAGCGCTACAAAGAAGTCTCGCTTCCCATCGGTCAAAAGGGCCATGCTGAATAAAGTGTCAAAACCAGAAATGCAGGACAGGCCATGGAGAAATGGGAGCCTTGCTACGCTGACGGGCGGGATGTAAATTGCTAATAGCCACTCTGGAGAAGTGTACGGTGTGTCCTGAAACATCTAAAAAACTCAGCTTAGAGACCATAGGGCACTTCCTCTCATGGGCGTATAAATTGGGAAAACTAAAAATCAGCAAGACACAGGCACCCCAAAGTTGTGGGCTACTCTGTTGACAAGAACCTCCACTTCGTTACACCTTAAATATCCCAGGAAAGAGAAGAATGGATAAAGAAGTTGCGGTCCTTATGTACAATGGAATATCACTCAGCCATGAAATCAATGTCATAAGGCTAGTAGCAGCATGATGAGTGGATTTAGGTATGACGATTCTAAGTGAAATAAGTCACACAGAAAAAGACACTTATCATAAGATATCACTTATAGAGGGAATGTAAAAACCGCTACCCTTGAACTGAATTACAAAACAGAACAGAGTCACACGTTTAGAAAACACACTATGGCTGCTTAACGGGAAAGGTGAGGTGGGGTGATGCATAAAACAAGGGTTTCAAATTAGCTCAGATACCGTTCCAGAAACCCAATATGTAATAGACAAGACCTACTCCTTGCTCAGTGAACTGGACTCAACACCCCCTATTCACCGCCCAAGAATATATCTGACTAGTAAGAATCTTAAAACCTATGTATTGATATCTCTCTGTAAGTGAGTCAAGTGGGTGTAAAGCGGCATAAACACAGCAGTGAAAAGCAGCTAAACCCCATTATAAAAATCAATTACTTTAAAAAACCCGTGAAACAAAGACAGTGAAAGAGAGAGAAATTCTTACAAAATTCGTTCAGGGGCTGTGATGCCACCTGGATTGACCATATCTAGACCCACAGCTGATTGAGACATAAGGGTGGACACTCTTGGGGCTGAGAGGTTTGGTGAGGTTTGGTGAGCAAACGCAGACCCTTTAAAGTAATACGGCGTGGTACCCATCCCATGGGTCCCAAATCTCCAGGTTCAAGGGCATCGTCCTACATTGAAAACATGCATGAGAAACCCCGAAGATGGTACACCGTGTGATCGGGAAAGGTTTCTAAAACGCACCTCATTTCTCATCTCCTTGTGCTCCGGTTCACCATTCCAGCCGCTTTACTAGCAATCTCCCTCCTTGGAGAATCAGCACCTTTATCCTCCTGTTCCGTACAGGTTGCAAATTGTCCTGAGGATGAACGGGAAGAGGGGGAACCAATGAGAGACTAGCTCTAGGTGTTGGGGCAGGCACAGGTCATTCTATTTTCCCATCAGGAAGAAGAATTAACCACAGGCTCAGCCTGCCGCCAGGAACCAGAATACGGCCTGAAGCAATCCTGCGCTTTTGCGGCCAGCTCCCAAGAAAGCGAGTTGAAGAATGGAGCTCAGGGGCACTGCAATTCACAAACCTGCAGACTTAGAAATGATAACTCTCGTCCACAAATATATTGAGGGAAGGCAACGAAGAGGATTTGAAAGCAAGGCAGAATTGCAGGAAACAGATTTCAGGAGGTAGATTCGAATCGCCTTTAAAGCACAGGAAAAGCGGCAAAACCTCGACAATGATGCCCTTGGCCAAAAAGGGCGTATGCGTTTTTCCTGAATATATTCAGGAAAAAACGCATACGCCCTTTTTGGCCAACCAAGCAACCTGGAAAGGCAAATCAGCGCTACAAAGAAGTCTCGCTTCCCATCGGTCAAAAGGGCCATGCTGAATAAAGTGTCAAAACCAGAAATGCAGGACAGGCCATGGAGAAATGGGAGCCTTGCTACGCTGACGGGCGGGATGTAAATTGCTAATAGCCACTCTGGAGAAGTGTACGGTGTGTCCTGAAACATCTAAAAAACTCAGCTTAGAGACCATAGGGCACTTCCTCTCATGGGCGTATAAATTGGGAAAACTAAAAATCAGCAAGACACAGGCACCCCAAAGTTGTGGGCTACTCTGTTGACAAGAACCTCCACTTCGTTACACCTTAAATATCCCAGGAAAGAGAAGAATGGATAAAGAAGTTGCGGTCCTTATGTACAATGGAATATCACTCAGCCATGAAATCAATGTCATAAGGCTAGTAGCAGCATGATGAGTGGATTTAGGTATGACGATTCTAAGTGAAATAAGTCACACAGAAAAAGACACTTATCATAAGATATCACTTATAGAGGGAATGTAAAAACCGCTACCCTTGAACTGAATTACAAAACAGAACAGAGTCACACGTTTAGAAAACACACTATGGCTGCTTAACGGGAAAGGTGAGGTGGGGTGATGCATAAAACAAGGGTTTCAAATTAGCTCAGATACCGTTCCAGAAACCCAATATGTAATAGACAAGACCTACTCCTTGCTCAGTGAACTGGACTCAACACCCCCTATTCACCGCCCAAGAATATATCTGACTAGTAAGAATCTTAAAACCTATGTATTGATATCTCTCTGTAAGTGAGTCAAGTGGGTGTAAAGCGGCATAAACACAGCAGTGAAAAGCAGCTAAACCCCATTATAAAAATCAATTACTTTAAAAAACCCGTGAAACAAAGACAGTGAAAGAGAGAGAAATTCTTACAAAATTCGTTCAGGGGCTGTGATGCCACCTGGATTGACCATATCTAGACCCACAGCTGATTGAGACATAAGGGTGGACACTCTTGGGGCTGAGAGGTTTGGTGAGGTAGGCTGAGCTAACGCAGACCCTTTAAAGTAATACAGCGTGGTACCCATCCCATGGGTCCCAAATCTCCAGGTTCAAGGGCATCGTCCTACATTGAAAACATGCATGAGAAACCCCGAAGATGGTACACCGTGTGATCGGGAAAGGTTTCTAAAACGCACCTCATTTCTCATCTCCTTGTGCTCCGGTTCACCATTCCAGCCGCTTTACTAGCAATCTCCCTCCTTGGAGAATCAGCACCTTTATCCTCCTGTTCCGTACAGGTTGCAAATTGTCCTGAGGATGAACGGGAAGAGGGGGAACCAATGAGAGACTAGCTCTAGGTGTTGGGGCAGGCACAGGTCATTCTATTTTCCCATCAGGAAGAAGAATTAAACACAGGCTCAGCCTGCCGCCAGGAACCAGAATACGGCCTGAAGCAATCCTGCGCTTTTGCGGCCAGCTCCCAAGAAAGCGAGTTGAAGAATGGAGCTCAGGGGCACTGCAATTCACAAACCTGCAGACTTAGAAATGATAACTCTCGTCCACAAATATATTGAGGGAAGGCAACGAAGAGGATTTGAAAGCAAGGCAGAATTGCAGGAAACAGATTTCAGGAGGTAGATTCGAATCGCCTTTAAAGCACAGGAAAAGCGGCAAAACCTCGACAATGATGCCCTTGGCCAAAAAGGGCGTATGCGTTTTTCCTGAATATATTCAGGAAAAAACGCATACGCCCTTTTTGGCCAACCAAGCAACCTGGAAAGGCAAATCAGCGCTACAAAGAAGTCTCGCTTCCCATCGGTCAAAAGGGCCATGCTGAATAAAGTGTCAAAACCAGAAATGCAGGACAGGCCATGGAGAAATGGGAGCCTTGCTACGCTGACGGGCGGGATGTAAATTGCTAATAGCCACTCTGGAGAAGTGTACGGTGTGTCCTGAAACATCTAAAAAACTCAGCTTAGAGACCATAGGGCACTTCCTCTCATGGGCGTATAAATTGGGAAAACTAAAAATCAGCAAGACACAGGCACCCCAAAGTTGTGGGCTACTCTGTTGACAAGAACCTCCACTTCGTTACACCTTAAATATCCCAGGAAAGAGAAGAATGGATAAAGAAGTTGCGGTCCTTATGTACAATGGAATATCACTCAGCCATGAAATCAATGTCATAAGGCTAGTAGCAGCATGATGAGTGGATTTAGGTATGACGATTCTAAGTGAAATAAGTCACACAGAAAAAGACACTTATCATAAGATATCACTTATAGAGGGAATGTAAAAACCGCTACCCTTGAACTGAATTACAAAACAGAACAGAGTCACACGTTTAGAAAACACACTATGGCTGCTTAACGGGAAAGGTGAGGTGGGGTGATGCATAAAACAAGGGTTTCAAATTAGCTCAGATACCGTTCCAGAAACCCAATATGTAATAGACAAGACCTACTCCTTGCTCAGTGAACTGGACTCAACACCCCCTATTCACCGCCCAAGAATATATCTGACTAGTAAGAATCTTAAAACCTATGTATTGATATCTCTCTGTAAGTGAGTCAAGTGGGTGTAAAGCGGCATAAACACAGCAGTGAAAAGCAGCTAAACCCCATTATAAAAATCAATTACTTTAAAAAACCCGTGAAACAAAGACAGTGAAAGAGAGAGAAATTCTTACAAAATTCGTTCAGGGGCTGTGATGCCACCTGGATTGACCATATCTAGACCCACAGCTGATTGAGACATAAGGGTGGACACTCTTGGGGCTGAGAGGTTTGGTGAGGTTTGGTGAGCAAACGCAGACCCTTTAAAGTAATACGGCGTGGTACCCATCCCATGGGTCCCAAATCTCCAGGTTCAAGGGCATCGTCCTACATTGAAAACATGCATGAGAAACCCCGAAGATGGTACACCGTGTGATCGGGAAAGGTTTCTAAAACGCACCTCATTTCTCATCTCCTTGTGCTCCGGTTCACCATTCCAGCCGCTTTACTAGCAATCTCCCTCCTTGGAGAATCAGCACCTTTATCCTCCTGTTCCGTACAGGTTGCAAATTGTCCTGAGGATGAACGGGAAGAGGGGGAACCAATGAGAGACTAGCTCTAGGTGTTGGGGCAGGCACAGGTCATTCTATTTTCCCATCAGGAAGAAGAATTAACCACAGGCTCAGCCTGCCGCCAGGAACCAGAATACGGCCTGAAGCAATCCTGCGCTTTTGCGGCCAGCTCCCAAGAAAGCGAGTTGAAGAATGGAGCTCAGGGGCACTGCAATTCACAAACCTGCAGACTTAGAAATGATAACTCTCGTCCACAAATATATTGAGGGAAGGCAACGAAGAGGATTTGAAAGCAAGGCAGAATTGCAGGAAACAGATTTCAGGAGGTAGATTCGAATCGCCTTTAAAGCACAGGAAAAGCGGCAAAACCTCGACAATGATGCCCTTGGCCAAAAAGGGCGTATGCGTTTTTCCTGAATATATTCAGGAAAAAACGCATACGCCCTTTTTGGCCAACCAAGCAACCTGGAAAGGCAAATCAGCGCTACAAAGAAGTCTCGCTTCCCATCGGTCAAAAGGGCCATGCTGAATAAAGTGTCAAAACCAGAAATGCAGGACAGGCCATGGAGAAATGGGAGCCTTGCTACGCTGACGGGCGGGATGTAAATTGCTAATAGCCACTCTGGAGAAGTGTACGGTGTGTCCTGAAACATCTAAAAAACTCAGCTTAGAGACCATAGGGCACTTCCTCTCATGGGCGTATAAATTGGGAAAACTAAAAATCAGCAAGACACAGGCACCCCAAAGTTGTGGGCTACTCTGTTGACAAGAACGTCCACTTCGTTACACCTTAAATATCCCAGGAAAGAGAAGAATGGATAAAGAAGTTGCGGTCCTTATGTACAATGGAATATCACTCAGCCATGAAATCAATGTCATAAGGCTAGTAGCAGCATGATGAGTGGATTTAGGTATGACGATTCTAAGTGAAATAAGTCACACAGAAAAAGACACTTATCATAAGATATCACTTATAGAGGGAATGTAAAAACCGCTACCCTTGAACTGAATTACAAAACAGAACAGAGTCACACGTTTAGAAAACACACTATGGCTGCTTAACGGGAAAGGTGAGGTGGGGTGATGCATAAAACAAGGGTTTCAAATTAGCTCAGATACCGTTCCAGAAACCCAATATGTAATAGACAAGACCTACTCCTTGCTCAGTGAACTGGACTCAACACCCCCTATTCACCGCCCAAGAATATATCTGACTAGTAAGAATCTTAAAACCTATGTATTGATATCTCTCTGTAAGTGAGTCAAGTGGGTGTAAAGCGGCATAAACACAGCAGTGAAAAGCAGCTAAACCCCATTATAAAAATCAATTACTTTAAAAAACCCGTGAAACAAAGACAGTGAAAGAGAGAGAAATTCTTACAAAATTCGTTCAGGGGCTGTGATGCCACCTGGATTGACCATATCTAGACCCACAGCTGATTGAGACATAAGGGTGGACACTCTTGGGGCTGAGAGGTTTGGTGAGGTAGGCTGAGCTAACGCAGACCCTTTAAAGTAATACAGCGTGGTACCCATCCCATGGGTCCCAAATCTCCAGGTTCAAGGGCATCGTCCTACATTGAAAACATGCATGAGAAACCCCGAAGATGGTACACCGTGTGATCGGGAAAGGTTTCTAAAACGCACCTCATTTCTCATCTCCTTGTGCTCCGGTTCACCATTCCAGCCGCTTTACTAGCAATCTCCCTCCTTGGAGAATCAGCACCTTTATCCTCCTGTTCCGTACAGGTTGCAAATTGTCCTGAGGATGAACGGGAAGAGGGGGAACCAATGAGAGACTAGCTCTAGGTGTTGGGGCAGGCACAGGTCATTCTATTTTCCCATCAGGAAGAAGAATTAAACACAGGCTCAGCCTGCCGCCAGGAACCAGAATACGGCCTGAAGCAATCCTGCGCTTTTGCGGCCAGCTCCCAAGAAAGCGAGTTGAAGAATGGAGCTCAGGGGCACTGCAATTCACAAACCTGCAGACTTAGAAATGATAACTCTCGTCCACAGATATATTGAGGGAAGGCAACGAAGAGGATTTGAAAGCAAGGCAGAATTGCAGGAAACAGATTTCAGGAGGTAGATTCGAATCGCCTTTAAAGCACAGGAAAAGCGGCAAAACCTCGACAATGATGCCCTTGGCCAAAAAGGGCGTATGCGTTTTTCCTGAATATATTCAGGAAAAAACGCATACGCCCTTTTTGGCCAACCAAGCAACCTGGAAAGGCAAATCAGCGCTACAAAGAAGTCTCGCTTCCCATCGGTCAAAAGGGCCATGCTGAATAAAGTGTCAAAACCAGAAATGCAGGACAGGCCATGGAGAAATGGGAGCCTTGCTACGCTGACGGGCGGGATGTAAATTGCTAATAGCCACTCTGGAGAAGTGTACGGTGTGTCCTGAAACATCTAAAAAACTCAGCTTAGAGACCATAGGGCACTTCCTCTCATGGGCGTATAAATTGGGAAAACTAAAAATCAGCAAGACACAGGCACCCCAAAGTTGTGGGCTACTCTGTTGACAAGAACCTCCACTTCGTTACACCTTAAATATCCCAGGAAAGAGAAGAATGGATAAAGAAGTTGCGGTCCTTATGTACAATGGAATATCACTCAGCCATGAAATCAATGTCATAAGGCTAGTAGCAGCATGATGAGTGGATTTAGGTATGACGATTCTAAGTGAAATAAGTCACACAGAAAAAGACACTTATCATAAGATATCACTTATAGAGGGAATGTAAAAACCGCTACCCTTGAACTGAATTACAAAACAGAACAGAGTCACACGTTTAGAAAACACACTATGGCTGCTTAACGGGAAAGGTGAGGTGGGGTGATGCATAAAACAAGGGTTTCAAATTAGCTCAGATACCGTTCCAGAAACCCAATATGTAATAGACAAGACCTACTCCTTGCTCAGTGAACTGGACTCAACACCCCCTATTCACCGCCCAAGAATATATCTGACTAGTAAGAATCTTAAAACCTATGTATTGATATCTCTCTGTAAGTGAGTCAAGTGGGTGTAAAGCGGCATAAACACAGCAGTGAAAAGCAGCTAAACCCCATTATAAAAATCAATTACTTTAAAAAACCCGTGAAACAAAGACAGTGAAAGAGAGAGAAATTCTTACAAAATTCGTTCAGGGGCTGTGATGCCACCTGGATTGACCATATCTAGACCCACAGCTGATTGAGACATAAGGGTGGACACTCTTGGGGCTGAGAGGTTTGGTGAGGTTTGGTGAGCAAACGCAGACCCTTTAAAGTAATACGGCGTGGTACCCATCCCATGGGTCCCAAATCTCCAGGTTCAAGGGCATCGTCCTACATTGAAAACATGCATGAGAAACCCCGAAGATGGTACACCGTGTGATCGGGAAAGGTTTCTAAAACGCACCTCATTTCTCATCTCCTTGTGCTCCGGTTCACCATTCCAGCCGCTTTACTAGCAATCTCCCTCCTTGGAGAATCAGCACCTTTATCCTCCTGTTCCGTACAGGTTGCAAATTGTCCTGAGGATGAACGGGAAGAGGGGGAACCAATGAGAGACTAGCTCTAGGTGTTGGGGCAGGCACAGGTCATTCTATTTTCCCATCAGGAAGAAGAATTAACCACAGGCTCAGCCTGCCGCCAGGAACCAGAATACGGCCTGAAGCAATCCTGCGCTTTTGCGGCCAGCTCCCAAGAAAGCGAGTTGAAGAATGGAGCTCAGGGGCACTGCAATTCACAAACCTGCAGACTTAGAAATGATAACTCTCGTCCACAAATATATTGAGGGAAGGCAACGAAGAGGATTTGAAAGCAAGGCAGAATTGCAGGAAACAGATTTCAGGAGGTAGATTCGAATCGCCTTTAAAGCACAGGAAAAGCGGCAAAACCTCGACAATGATGCCCTTGGCCAAAAAGGGCGTATGCGTTTTTCCTGAATATATTCAGGAAAAAACGCATACGCCCTTTTTGGCCAACCAAGCAACCTGGAAAGGCAAATCAGCGCTACAAAGAAGTCTCGCTTCCCATCGGTCAAAAGGGCCATGCTGAATAAAGTGTCAAAACCAGAAATGCAGGACAGGCCATGGAGAAATGGGAGCCTTGCTACGCTGACGGGCGGGATGTAAATTGCTAATAGCCACTCTGGAGAAGTGTACGGTGTGTCCTGAAACATCTAAAAAACTCAGCTTAGAGACCATAGGGCACTTCCTCTCATGGGCGTATAAATTGGGAAAACTAAAAATCAGCAAGACACAGGCACCCCAAAGTTGTGGGCTACTCTGTTGACAAGAACCTCCACTTCGTTACACCTTAAATATCCCAGGAAAGAGAAGAATGGATAAAGAAGTTGCGGTCCTTATGTACAATGGAATATCACTCAGCCATGAAATCAATGTCATAAGGCTAGTAGCAGCATGATGAGTGGATTTAGGTATGACGATTCTAAGTGAAATAAGTCACACAGAAAAAGACACTTATCATAAGATATCACTTATAGAGGGAATGTAAAAACCGCTACCCTTGAACTGAATTACAAAACAGAACAGAGTCACACGTTTAGAAAACACACTATGGCTGCTTAACGGGAAAGGTGAGGTGGGGTGATGCATAAAACAAGGGTTTCAAATTAGCTCAGATACCGTTCCAGAAACCCAATATGTAATAGACAAGACCTACTCCTTGCTCAGTGAACTGGACTCAACACCCCCTATTCACCGCCCAAGAATATATCTGACTAGTAAGAATCTTAAAACCTATGTATTGATATCTCTCTGTAAGTGAGTCAAGTGGGTGTAAAGCGGCATAAACACAGCAGTGAAAAGCAGCTAAACCCCATTATAAAAATCAATTACTTTAAAAAACCCGTGAAACAAAGACAGTGAAAGAGAGAGAAATTCTTACAAAATTCGTTCAGGGGCTGTGATGCCACCTGGATTGACCATATCTAGACCCACAGCTGATTGAGACATAAGGGTGGACACTCTTGGGGCTGAGAGGTTTGGTGAGGTTTGGTGAGCAAACGCAGACCCTTTAAAGTAATACGGCGTGGTACCCATCCCATGGGTCCCAAATCTCCAGGTTCAAGGGCATCGTCCTACATTGAAAACATGCATGAGAAACCCCGAAGATGGTACACCGTGTGATCGGGAAAGGTTTCTAAAACGCACCTCATTTCTCATCTCCTTGTGCTCCGGTTCACCATTCCAGCCGCTTTACTAGCAATCTCCCTCCTTGGAGAATCAGCACCTTTATCCTCCTGTTCCGTACAGGTTGCAAATTGTCCTGAGGATGAACGGGAAGAGGGGGAACCAATGAGAGACTAGCTCTAGGTGTTGGGGCAGGCACAGGTCATTCTATTTTCCCATCAGGAAGAAGAATTAACCACAGGCTCAGCCTGCCGCCAGGAACCAGAATACGGCCTGAAGCAATCCTGCGCTTTTGCGGCCAGCTCCCAAGAAAGCGAGTTGAAGAATGGAGCTCAGGGGCACTGCAATTCACAAACCTGCAGACTTAGAAATGATAACTCTCGTCCACAAATATATTGAGGGAAGGCAACGAAGAGGATTTGAAAGCAAGGCAGAATTGCAGGAAACAGATTTCAGGAGGTAGATTCGAATCGCCTTTAAAGCACAGGAAAAGCGGCAAAACCTCGACAATGATGCCCTTGGCCAAAAAGGGCGTATGCGTTTTTCCTGAATATATTCAGGAAAAAACGCATACGCCCTTTTTGGCCAACCAAGCAACCTGGAAAGGCAAATCAGCGCTACAAAGAAGTCTCGCTTCCCATCGGTCAAAAGGGCCATGCTGAATAAAGTGTCAAAACCAGAAATGCAGGACAGGCCATGGAGAAATGGGAGCCTTGCTACGCTGACGGGCGGGATGTAAATTGCTAATAGCCACTCTGGAGAAGTGTACGGTGTGTCCTGAAACATCTAAAAAACTCAGCTTAGAGACCATAGGGCACTTCCTCTCATGGGCGTATAAATTGGGAAAACTAAAAATCAGCAAGACACAGGCACCCCAAAGTTGTGGGCTACTCTGTTGACAAGAACCTCCACTTCGTTACACCTTAAATATCCCAGGAAAGAGAAGAATGGATAAAGAAGTTGCGGTCCTTATGTACAATGGAATATCACTCAGCCATGAAATCAATGTCATAAGGCTAGTAGCAGCATGATGAGTGGATTTAGGTATGACGATTCTAAGTGAAATAAGTCACACAGAAAAAGACACTTATCATAAGATATCACTTATAGAGGGAATGTAAAAACCGCTACCCTTGAACTGAATTACAAAACAGAACAGAGTCACACGTTTAGAAAACACACTATGGCTGCTTAACGGGAAAGGTGAGGTGGGGTGATGCATAAAACAAGGGTTTCAAATTAGCTCAGATACCGTTCCAGAAACCCAATATGTAATAGACAAGACCTACTCCTTGCTCAGTGAACTGGACTCAACACCCCCTATTCACCGCCCAAGAATATATCTGACTAGTAAGAATCTTAAAACCTATGTATTGATATCTCTCTGTAAGTGAGTCAAGTGGGTGTAAAGCGGCATAAACACAGCAGTGAAAAGCAGCTAAACCCCATTATAAAAATCAATTACTTTAAAAAACCCGTGAAACAAAGACAGTGAAAGAGAGAGAAATTCTTACAAAATTCGTTCAGGGGCTGTGATGCCACCTGGATTGACCATATCTAGACCCACAGCTGATTGAGACATAAGGGTGGACACTCTTGGGGCTGAGAGGTTTGGTGAGGTTTGGTGAGCAAACGCAGACCCTTTAAAGTAATACGGCGTGGTACCCATCCCATGGGTCCCAAATCTCCAGGTTCAAGGGCATCGTCCTACATTGAAAACATGCATGAGAAACCCCGAAGATGGTACACCGTGTGATCGGGAAAGGTTTCTAAAACGCACCTCATTTCTCATCTCCTTGTGCTCCGGTTCACCATTCCAGCCGCTTTACTAGCAATCTCCCTCCTTGGAGAATCAGCACCTTTATCCTCCTGTTCCGTACAGGTTGCAAATTGTCCTGAGGATGAACGGGAAGAGGGGGAACCAATGAGAGACTAGCTCTAGGTGTTGGGGCAGGCACAGGTCATTCTATTTTCCCATCAGGAAGAAGAATTAACCACAGGCTCAGCCTGCCGCCAGGAACCAGAATACGGCCTGAAGCAATCCTGCGCTTTTGCGGCCAGCTCCCAAGAAAGCGAGTTGAAGAATGGAGCTCAGGGGCACTGCAATTCACAAACCTGCAGACTTAGAAATGATAACTCTCGTCCACAAATATATTGAGGGAAGGCAACGAAGAGGATTTGAAAGCAAGGCAGAATTGCAGGAAACAGATTTCAGGAGGTAGATTCGAATCGCCTTTAAAGCACAGGAAAAGCGGCAAAACCTCGACAATGATGCCCTTGGCCAAAAAGGGCGTATGCGTTTTTCCTGAATATATTCAGGAAAAAACGCATACGCCCTTTTTGGCCAACCAAGCAACCTGGAAAGGCAAATCAGCGCTACAAAGAAGTCTCGCTTCCCATCGGTCAAAAGGGCCATGCTGAATAAAGTGTCAAAACCAGAAATGCAGGACAGGCCATGGAGAAATGGGAGCCTTGCTACGCTGACGGGCGGGATGTAAATTGCTAATAGCCACTCTGGAGAAGTGTACGGTGTGTCCTGAAACATCTAAAAAACTCAGCTTAGAGACCATAGGGCACTTCCTCTCATGGGCGTATAAATTGGGAAAACTAAAAATCAGCAAGACACAGGCACCCCAAAGTTGTGGGCTACTCTGTTGACAAGAACCTCCACTTCGTTACACCTTAAATATCCCAGGAAAGAGAAGAATGGATAAAGAAGTTGCGGTCCTTATGTACAATGGAATATCACTCAGCCATGAAATCAATGTCATAAGGCTAGTAGCAGCATGATGAGTGGATTTAGGTATGACGATTCTAAGTGAAATAAGTCACACAGAAAAAGACACTTATCATAAGATATCACTTATAGAGGGAATGTAAAAACCGCTACCCTTGAACTGAATTACAAAACAGAACAGAGTCACACGTTTAGAAAACACACTATGGCTGCTTAACGGGAAAGGTGAGGTGGGGTGATGCATAAAACAAGGGTTTCAAATTAGCTCAGATACCGTTCCAGAAACCCAATATGTAATAGACAAGACCTACTCCTTGCTCAGTGAACTGGACTCAACACCCCCTATTCACCGCCCAAGAATATATCTGACTAGTAAGAATCTTAAAACCTATGTATTGATATCTCTCTGTAAGTGAGTCAAGTGGGTGTAAAGCGGCATAAACACAGCAGTGAAAAGCAGCTAAACCCCATTATAAAAATCAATTACTTTAAAAAACCCGTGAAACAAAGACAGTGAAAGAGAGAGAAATTCTTACAAAATTCGTTCAGGGGCTGTGATGCCACCTGGATTGACCATATCTAGACCCACAGCTGATTGAGACATAAGGGTGGACACTCTTGGGGCTGAGAGGTTTGGTGAGGTTTGGTGAGCAAACGCAGACCCTTTAAAGTAATACGGCGTGGTACCCATCCCATGGGTCCCAAATCTCCAGGTTCAAGGGCATCGTCCTACATTGAAAACATGCATGAGAAACCCCGAAGATGGTACACCGTGTGATCGGGAAAGGTTTCTAAAACGCACCTCATTTCTCATCTCCTTGTGCTCCGGTTCACCATTCCAGCCGCTTTACTAGCAATCTCCCTCCTTGGAGAATCAGCACCTTTATCCTCCTGTTCCGTACAGGTTGCAAATTGTCCTGAGGATGAACGGGAAGAGGGGGAACCAATGAGAGACTAGCTCTAGGTGTTGGGGCAGGCACAGGTCATTCTATTTTCCCATCAGGAAGAAGAATTAACCACAGGCTCAGCCTGCCGCCAGGAACCAGAATACGGCCTGAAGCAATCCTGCGCTTTTGCGGCCAGCTCCCAAGAAAGCGAGTTGAAGAATGGAGCTCAGGGGCACTGCAATTCACAAACCTGCAGACTTAGAAATGATAACTCTCGTC
>NW_028122454.1:0-85671 GCF_965194805.1 Balaenoptera borealis | reverse complement strand
GTCCATTTTATTGGCATAGAGTTCCTTGTAGTAATCTCTCATGATCCTTTGTATTTCTGCAGTGTCAGTGGTTACTTCTCCTTTTTCATTTCTAATTCTATTGATTTGAGTCTTCTCCCTTTTTCTCTTGATGCGTCTGGCTAATGGTTTATCAATTTTGTTTATCTTCTCAAAGAACCAGCTTTTTGTTTTATTGATCTTTGCTATCATTTCCTTCATTTCTTTTTCATTTATTTCTGATCTGATCTTTATGATTTCTTTCCTTCTGCTAACTTGGGGTTTTTTTTTTTTTGTTCTTCTTTCTCTAATTGCTTTAGTTGCAAGGTTAGGTTGTTCATTTGAGATGTTTCCTGTTTCTTAAGGTAGGATTGTATTGCTGTAAACTTCCCATTAGAACTGCTTTTGCTGCATCCCATAGGTTTTGGGTCGTCGTGTCTCCATTGTCATTTGTTTCTAGGTATTTTTTGATTTCCTCTTTGATTTTTTCAGTGATCACTTTGTTATTAAGTAGTGTATTGTTTATCCTCCATTTGTTTGTATTTTTTACATATCTTTTCCTGTAATTGATATCTCGTCTCATAGCGTTGTGGTCAGAAAAGATACTTGATACGATTTCAATTTTCTTAAATTTACCAAGGCTTGATTTGTGACCCAAGATATGATCTATCCTGGAGAATGTTCCATGAGCACTTGAGAAAAATGTGTATTTTGTTGTTTTTGGATGGAATGTCCTATAAATATCAATTAAGTCCATCTTGTTTAATGTATGATTTAAAGCTTGTGTTTCCTTATTTATTTTCATTTTGGATGACCTTTCCATTGGTGAAAGTGGGGTGTTAAAGTCCCCTACTATGATTTTGTTACTGTCGATTTCCCCTTTTATGGCTGTTAGTATTTGCCTTATGTATTGAGGTGCTCCTATGTTGGGTGCATAAATATTTACAATTATTATATCTTCTTCTTGGATCAATCCCTTGATCATTATGTAGTGTCCTTCTTTGTCTCTTGTAATAATCTTTATTTTAACGTTTATTTTGTCTGATATGAGTATTGCTACTCCAGCTTTCTTCTGATTTCCATTTGCATGGAATATCTTTTTGCATCCCCTGACTTTCAGTCCGTATGTGTCCCTAGGTCTGAAGTGGGTCTCTTGTAGACAGCATATATACGGGTTTTGTTTTTGTATCCATTCAGCCAGTCTGTGTCTTTTGGTGGGAGCATTTAATCCATTTACTTTTAAGGTAATTATCGATATGTATGTTCCTATTCCCATTTTCTTAATTGTTTTGGGTTTGTTATTGTAGGTGTTTTCCTTCTCTTGTGTTTCTTGCCTAGAGAAGTTCCTTTAACATTTGTTGTAAAGCTGGTTTGGTGGTGCTGAACTCTCTCAGCTTTTGCTTGTCTGTAAAGGTTTTAATTTCTCCATCAAATCTGAAGGAGATACTTGCTGGGTAATCTTGGTTGTAGGTTTTTCTCCTTCATCACTTTAAATATGTCCTGCCACTCCCTTCTGACTTGCAGAGTTTCTGCTGAAAAATCAGCTGTTAACCTTATGGGGATTCCCTTGTGTGTTACTTGTTGTTTTTCCCTTGCTGCTTTTAATATGTTTTCTTTGTATTTAATTCTTGATAGTTTGATTAATATGTGTCTTGGCGTGTTTCTCCTTGGATTTATCCTGTTTGGGACTCTCTGTGCTTCCTGGACGTGATTAACTATTTCCTTTCCCATATTAGGGAAGTTTTCAAATATAATCTCTTCAAATATTTTCTCAGTGCCTTTCTTTTTCTCTTCTTCTTCTGGGACCCCTGTAATTCAAATGTTGGTGCGTTTAATGTTGTCCCAGAGGTCTCTGAGACTGTCCTCAGTTCTTTTCATTCTTTTTTCTTTATTCTGCTCTGCAGTAGTTATTTCCACTATTTTATCTTCCAGGTCACTTATTTCTTCTTCTGCCTCAGCTATTCTGCTATTGATCCCTTCTAGAGTATTTTTAATTTCATTTATTGTGTTGTTCATCATTGCTTGTTTCCTCTTTAGTCCTTCTAGGTCCTTGTTAAATGTTTCTTACATTTTCTGTATTCTATTTCCAAGATTTTGGATCATCTTTACTATCATTATTCTGAATTCTTTTTCAGGTAGCCTGCCTATGTCCTCTTCATTTGTCAGGTCTGGTGTGTTTTTACCTTGCTCCTTCATCTGCTGTGTGTTTTTCTGTCTTTTCATTTTGCTGATCTTACTGTGTTTGGGGTCTCCTTTTCACAGGTTGCAGGTTCCTAGTTCCCATTGTTTTTGGTGTCTGTCCCCAGTGGCTAAGGTTGATTCAGTGGGTTGTGTAGGTTTCCTGGTGGAGGGGAGTAGTGCCTGTGTTCTGGTGGATGAGGCTGGATCTTGTCTTTCTGGTGGGCAGGTCCACATCTGGTGGTGTTTTGGGGTGTCTGTGGCCTTATTATGGTTTTAGACAGCCTCTCTGCTAATGGATGGGGCTGTGTTCCTGTCTTGCTAGTATTTTGGCATAGGGTGTCCAGCACTGTAGCTTGCTGGTCGTTGAGTGAAGCTGAGTGTTGGTGTTGAGATGGAGATCTCTGGGAGATTTTTGTTGTTTGTTATTACGTGGAGCTCTAAGGTCTCTTGTGGATCAGTGTCCTGAAGTTTCCTTTCCCACCTCAGTGGCACAGCCCTGACGCCTGGCTGGAGCACCAAGAGCCTGTCCTCCACATGGCTCAGAATAAAAGGGAGAAAAAATAGAAAGAAAGAAAGAAAGACAGGGGGTAAAATAAAATAAAGATAAAATAAAATAATTAAAATAAAAAAATATTATTAAAAAAATTATTTTAAAGTAAAAAAAAAAAAAAAAAACCAAAAAAAAAAAAAAAAAACTAAACGGATGGACAGAACCCTAGGACAAATGGTTAAAGCAAAGCTATACAGACAAAATCTAACATGGAAGCATACACATACACACTCACAAAAAGAGGAAAAGGGGAGAAAATAATCTATCTTGCTCCCAAAGTCCACCACCTCAATTTGGGATGATTCGTTGTCTATTCAGGTATTCCACAGATGCAGGGTACATCAAGTTGACTGTGGAGATTTCATCCACTTCTCCTGAGGCTGCTGGGAGAAATTTCCCTTTCTCTTCTTTGTTCGCACAGCTCCTGGGATTCAGCTTTGGGTTTGGACCCGCCTCTGTGTGTAGTTCGCCTGAGGACGTCTGTTCTTTGCTCAGACCGGACAGGGTTAAAGGAGCAGCTGATTTGGTGGTTCTGGCTCACTCAGGCCTGGGGGGAGGGAGGGGTACAGATGCGGGCGAACCTGCGGCAGCAGAGGCCGGCATGACGTTGCTCCAGCCTGAGGCGCGCCATGCGTTCTCCCGGGGAAGTTGTCGCTGGATCACGGGACCCTGGCAGTGGCGGGCTGCACAGGCTCCCAGGAGGGGAGGTGGGGATAGTGACCTGTGCTCACACACAGGCTTCTTGGTGGCGGCAGCAGCAGCCTTAGCGTCTCATGCCCGTCTCTGGGGTCCGCGCTGATAGCCACTGTGGGCGCCCGTCTCTGGAGCTTCTTTAAGCAGCGCTCTTAATCCCCTCTCCTCGCGCACCAGGAAACAAAGGGGCAAGAAGAAGTCTCTTGTCTCTTCGGCAGCTCCAGACTTTTCCCGGACTCCCTCCCGGCTAGCTGTGGTGCGCTAACCCCTTCAGGCTGTGTTCACGCTGCCAACCCCAGTCCTCTCCCTGGGATCCGACCGAAGCCCGAGCCTCAGCTCCCAGCCCCCGCCCGCCCCGGCGGGTGAGCAGACAAGCCTCTCAGGCTGGTGAGTGCTGGTCGGCACTGATCCTCTGTGCGGGAATCTCTCCACTTTGCCCTCCGCACCCCTGTTGCTGTGCTCTCCTCCGTGGCTCTGAAGCTTCCCCCCTCCGCCACCCGCAGTCTCCGCCCGTGAAGGGGCTTCTAGTGTGTGGAAACCTTTCCTCCTTCACAGCTCCCTCCCACTGGTGCAGGTCTCGTCCCTATTCTTTTGTCTCTGTTTTTTCTTTTTTTCTTTTGCCCTACCCAGGTACGTGGGGAATTTCTTGCCTTTGGGGAGGTCTGAGGTCTTCTGCCAGCGTTCAGTGGGTGTTCTATAGGAGCACTTCCACGTGTAGATGTATTTCTGATGTATCTGTGGGGAGGAAGGTGATCTCCGCATCTTACTCTTCCGCCATCTTCTCAAAAATCTCCAATCTTTTGTTGATGGGCACTTGAGTTGCTTCTATGTCTTGGTTATTGTAAATAGTGCTGCTATGAACATTGGGGTGCATGTGTCTTTTTGAATTAGAATTTTCATTTTTTCTGGATATATACCTAGGAGTTGAATTGCTGGATCGTTTGTAGTTCTATTTTTAGTTTTTAAGGAAACTCCATACTCTTTTCTATAGTGGCTGCACCAATTTACATTCCCATCTACAGTGTACAATTCCCTTTTCTCCCCATCCTCTCTAGCATTTATTATTTATAGACTTTTTGATGATATCCATTATCTTTGGCCACTTCTTAAAAAGGCATCAGGTGATATACCCTTATGCTTCTTGGAATAATGAGATTTCTCAGCCAGTTTCCTGCACATAGGTGGTTGGGGCACAAGGATTGTTTTATGTCTCAGAATAAATGCTTTTTTATTTTTTTAGCACAGGTTGATGACCTCTTTTAATAATATGACTCTGACAAAAATCTTACTCAATTTAACTTTCTTTCCAACTTGATTCCAGTCAGCTCCATGTGTCAACAGGCATGCCCGTGGTAACTAGAAATAAATTTCCTCCCATACACTTACCTTTCTCTCATCTTATGTCATTCAGAATATAATCAGGAGACAAAACCACACCATTAATTTAAACATATATATATATGTTGTTATGTAAGAAAAAGAGAGTTAAATACTGAAAGGGTAAAAGAGTGCTAGAACAAGGAGTGTGGTGCACAAAAATAGGACTGTGCTGTAGTGATCAGATGGTGTCCTCCCCAGAGCATCTTACTTTCAATGAACTTATTCAGACAAATAATTGGTTATGGTTGCAGTGCTTTCTTTTTGTGTTGGCTGAGGTAAACTGGCCAGATCATGCCCACACAAGTTATATTTAAAGGATGGAAATTAATTGGAATTGCGTACAGAAGACTTTAATTATTCCAGGAAGTAAAAAGCACTGTATTTGGGTATGTAAACATATTCACTCTTGATAGTTTTTTGTTCTGTTTATTGGAAAGAAATATTGGTGATATTTCTAGAATAATGGCATGCGGAGCTTATCAAATCCTCTTCCTGAAAAGCAATGATAAAACTGGACAAAATTATCAAAAGCAACAATTCCAGGACTCTAAAAACTGACTGTGGTATCAGTAAATTGAGAAGTGCTTATTGAAGTAAAAACAAAAATAACAAAAAAAACCCCTACTAAACCTTGAGCAATAACAGTGGGAGTCTGTGGCATTATTGCCTGTGTCAGTTCTTACCACCACCCCCTTCCCTGGTTCCATGAGCAACAGTAGTTCTGCCAGGGTGGGGCAAGCTGTGAAAATCAGAAGTTTACTGCTGAAGAGGTCTGACTTGATTTGGAACAGAATTCTAGATACCCAATACCTTTGGTCATTGTCAGAAAGCAATTTTGGTGGAAACCAATGAGGAATGGCAACATTGCAGGTAGTATGAAGTCATGATGTTAGTTGCGGTTAACAGCAGACTGGCAGACTAACCAAAAATTTAACAGAAAAATCCCCAAAATGAGACCACTAGAGTGGGCCATAATAAACTCCCACATGTCCTTGGTGGTCTGGATGTGTGAACACATGTGTAAGGCTGCATACATGCTGGGAAAAAATTGGAGACAACCTTAGCTATCTACACATTCCTGGCTGAATGTAAGCTTATGTGCAGGCATGGGGGAGACAGGGTGGTGTCCAATAGAAAATAAAAGCTAGAAAGACTAGCAAAAGCTAGCAAACTTGAATTCTGAATACATTCTGCAACCCACATACAGATACATTGGGAAAGGATGGAAACCTTACTGATGGAAAGTGTTTTAGTGTAAACGTTTTCAATTGACTGCTAAGCTATGCTGACACAGGGTTAACCCCTAAAAAGACAGGGTTACCTAAAAATAAGAATTTTAAAAATTAAAAATCTGAACAGAGACATCAGCAGGGAGACAGATATCATATAATTAATTTAGGTATATTTTTGAAAAGAAGAAACAGCCACAAATCTGAGAGGTAGGAGGAGGCATATCAGAATACAGAATTGCTGTAATATTTTTTCTAAAATGCTTAATTTTCAACAAAAAACATTAGGAGACAAGAAATTGAAACCCATAAAATAGAAACTGCATGGGCTCTAGATATTGGACTTAGCAGACGAAAACTTGAAAACATCTATTATAAATATGTCTAAAAAAAAAGAGAAGGGAAACATGTTTAAAGAATTTAAGAAAAGTATGATGGTAATGACCCACTGAATAGAAAATATTAATAAAAGGATAGCAATTATTTTAAAAAAGAACCAAGTAGAAAGTCTGTAGTTGAAGGTTTCAAAAATGAAAATTTTTAAATTCACTAATTTCAACAGAAGATTCAAGATGACAGAAGGAAGAATAAATGAACTTGAAGATAGATTAATAGGAATTATCCAATCTGAAAAATAGAAAGAGAAATAAATGAAGAAAAATGAACAGACTCTCAGAGAGTCATCAGACATATTAATATATGCATAATGGGAATCCCAGAAGGAAAGCAGAGGAAGAAATGGGTAAAAAAAATTTTAAGAAACAATAGCCAAAATTTTTTCAAATTTGATGAAAAATAATAATATAACAAAACCACAATGAGGCATCACCTCACACTGGTCAGAATGGCCATCATCAAAAAATCTACAAACAATAAATGCTGGAGAGGGTGTGGAGAAAAGGGAACCCTCTTGCACTGTTGGTGGGAATGTAAATTGATACAGCCACTATGGAGAACAGTATGGAGATTCCTTAAAAAACTAAAAATAGAAACTACCACATGACCCAGCAATCCCACTACTGGGCACATACCCTAAGAAAACTGTAATTCAAAAAGAGACATGTACCACAATGTTCATTGTAGCACTATTTACAATAGCCAGGACATGGAAGCAACCTAATTGTCCATCGACAGGTGAATGCATAAAGAAGATGTGGCACATATACACAATGGAATATTACTCAGCTATAAAAAAGAAATGAAATTGAGTTATTTCTGAGAGGTGAATGGACTTAGAGTCTGTCATACAGAGTGAAGTAAGTCAGAAAGAGAAAAACAAACATTGTATGCTAACACATATATATGGAATCCAAAAAAAAAAAATGGTTCTGATGAACTTACGAGCAGGACAGGAATAATGACACAGACATAGAGAATGGACTTGAGGACACGGGGTGGGAAGGGTACGCTGGGATGAAGTGAGAGAGTAGCACGGACATATATACACTACCAAATGTAAAATAGATAGCTAGTGGGAAGCAGCTGCATAGCACAGGGAGATCAGCTAGGTGCTTTGTGACCACCTAGAGGGGTGAGATAGGGAGAGTGAGAAGGAGGCACAAGAGGGAGGGGATATGGGGATATATGTATACATATAGCTGATTCAGTTTTTTATATAGCAGAAACTAACAAAACATTGTAAAGCAATTATACTCCAATAAAGATGTTAAAAAATTTAATCTAAAATTCAAGAGACCCAACATACACCAAGTAGGATCAAAGAAATCTGTATCTGGACATATCAAATCAAAGATAAAGACCAAGAGAGAATCTTGAAAGCAGCAGGAGAAAAAAGACTTATCTTACATAAAGGAACAACATTCCAATTAATAACTGGCTTCTCATTAGAAAAAAAAAAAATGGAGGACAGTGAGATAAAATACTCAAAGTGCTAAAAGGAAAAATCTGTCAACCAAGAATTCCATACCCAGTCAAACTATCCTTCAAAATGAAGTTGAAATAAGGGTATTTTCAGATTAACAAAGACTGAGATAATTCATTGCTGGCAATCTTGCCTTATAAGAAATACTAAAGAAAGTCTTTCCATATGAAATAAAAGGATATAGGATGTTAAATCAAATTTACAGGAGGAAATAAAGAGCAAGAAAATGGTAAATATAAGGGTAACTGTAAAAGACTGCATAAATATATTTCCCTATCCTCTACTAACTGAATTAAAAAGGTTAAAAAATGTATAAAGTTTAAATTAAAATATTGTATTGATGATATATCATAGAGATGTAATAAAAATGACAATAACAGCACAAAGGAGGGAAAGTTAATGGAACTATATTGGATGAGTTTCTCTATTACCAAACTTAATAATCTATAGTAGATTCGGGTAAATTAAGATGCACAGTGTAATGATTATAGCAACTATGATGGTTAATCTTTGTGTCAATTTTACTGCACTACAGGGTGCCCAGATTAAACATTATTTCTGGGTGTGTCTGTGAGGGTGTTTCTGGATGAAATCAGCATTTGAATCGGTGGACTCAGTAGACTGCCCTCCCTAGGGTGGGTGAGCATCATCCAACCTGTTGAGGGCCTGAATGGAACAAAAGGCAGAAGAAGGAAGAATTTGCCTTTTTTTCTTTCTTATTTGCCTGGTTGAGTTGGGACATTGGTCTTCTTCTGCCCCTAGACTGGGATATACACCATTGCCTCCCCTGGTTCTTAGACCTTCAGACTCAGGCTGAAATTATACCACCGGTTTTCCTGGGTCTCCAGCTTGCAGATGGCAGATCATGGGACTTCTCAGTCTCCATAATCATGTGAGTCAACCCCTCATAATAAAAATCAATCTCTCTCTCTCCCTCTTCTCTCCCTCTCTCCTGATTCCTATTGGTTCGGTTTCTCTGGAGAACCCCAACTAATACAGCAACCACTATGTAAGTAACTAAAAATACAGCTACAAAATCAACAAAGGAATTAGTAGGGCACAATAAAAAAATGTATATAGTGGAAAAGAAAGAAGTAGAGAAGTGAAAGTGTTACTGACCAGGGTTCTTGCCCTCCTTAATCAATAGAAAATGATAAGAGGCCAGACAAGAAATTCAAGCAAGGCTTTATTGGAGCCCCTGCTGCAGCAAGGGGGGAGCCAGAACAAACAACAGTTTCCCTTGTTAACCTGCTCCCTGAGGGGGGGGCGAGCTGGTTCCTTATATGGGGGTGAGGGTAAGGGTGTGTCCAGGGGTTGGGCCAGAGGGGTGGCTTAGGTGGTTTGCCCACCCCTTTGTGATGTTGTGTGCAGGGGGCATGCACAGTACCCTGTTTTTGCTCCCAACCCCCTGTTTTTTCTCCTGGCTCTTCAGAAGTGGCATTTGGGCTTTTTTGGTCTTTTTGTATTTTTTGTCCATAATTTGTCCCAACTGAGCATACATGCAGTTATTTTTAGTCCCTTATAGTTTCTTTGTATTTTTTGGCTTGAGGAAATGTTTGTCCAGATGCAAGCATTGCAGCACTGCTGCAAAGGGTTCCAGGTTCCAGCCTGTCTCATTTCCCCCGAGAGACTCTACACCCTTATTCTTAAGGGGTGAGGGGCCAAAAGTCTCTTCTTTTGAAACTTCTTCCTGCTGGACAGGGTCTGCAGACCCTAGCCTACCCTAGAGGTATAGAAATCCTTTGCTGACTGTTCCAAGGACCTGTAGGGAGCTGGGCCACTCTCCACTGGAATGGGCTGAATTCCTTGAGCCCTCATGAGTCTTACTTCAAACTGTTAGAGCCTAGAAGACACAAACTTAACCAAAAAGTTAAACAGACAAGGGCTAGAAAGAACAACAATAGCCACTAAAGGGTCTGGAAAGGGCAGGAACCAGGTTAACTTTGGGAGGGCTTCTTTTTTTCTTCTTCTTCTTTTTTAACTGTTGACCAGACAGTGGAGGCAATATCGCCCCTGTTGAAATTGTGAAGCCACTCTGCCTGGGTGTATATTTCCTTAATATTAACTGTTACCTGTCCTGTCACATTGATCCATGTGTAGCAGGAAGTATTAGTTAACCAAGTGCAGCAGGAAGTATTAGTTATCGCACAAGCTGCATCTTGTTCTGCAAGACAAAAGCCAGACAATTGTCAAGAACCGCATCAGCCAAGGAAAAAAGAGAGGTTCCAAGTCTTGTTAAGGCTTCAAATAGGAGTCCAACCCACTACATCATTTTACTTACCTGTCGATGGTGCCTATCTTTTGAATAGGTATCTCAGATTTTCCACTGACTCAGAGGTGTATTGTTCTTCGGTTGTGACCTGTGGGGTTTCTGGAGGTAAAACTTTAGTGTGGACAAATATACGCAACTAGATATATATCCCTTGAAGTTTGACAGCAGTAGGGGTGGCTAAAATTACTTTATAAGGGCCCTTTCATCTTGGCAATTGTTGGTCTTTGGGGCACCCCCCTTTCCATGTTGTAAGAAGAACTTAGTCCCCAGGGTTTATTTGTGAAGGAACTGCTCCTTCCTCTGTATCTTTAGTGGGAGCTGACAGTGCCTTGTGAGCATAATCCTGGATTGCCTTCTGAACTTGTTCTAGATTAATAATATATCTCAGGGTCTGGTTCACTTCCTCATCTGATAGAACATCAGTAGTAAGAAAAGGCCTCCCATAGGTCATTTCAAATGGGCTAAGCCTCAGACCACTCCTGGGGGCTACACAGACCCTGAAGAGTACAATAGGAAGCAAGTTGGTCCAGGGTTCATGAGTTTCTTGGCAGACCTTTGCTAAGGTTTTCTTTATTTTTTAAAAAATATTTATTTATTTACTTATTTGTTTCTTTATTTATTTGGCTGTGCTGGGTCTTAGTTGCTGCCTATGGGATCTTTGCTGTGGCATGCAGGATCTTTAGTTTTGCAGCATGCGGGAATCTCTTAGATGTGGCATGCGGGATCTAGTTCCCCAACCAGGGATTGAACCCAGGCCTGCTGCATTGGGAGCAAGGAGTCTCAACCACTGGACCACCAGGGAAATGCCACTAAAGTTTTCTTTAAAGTATTGTTCATTTTCTCTACCTTCCCTGAAGACTGAGGGTGCCGAGAAGTGGCTTGTAGTCTATCCCTAGGGCCGTTGTGAGCCCCTGTGTGATTTTGGCTATAAAAGAGGGCCCGTTATCACTCTGGAGGGACTTTGGAAATCCAAACTGAGGAATTATTTCTTCTAAAAGGGACTTACACACTTCCATGGCCTTTTCAGATCGGGTGGGGAAGGCTTCAACCCATCCTGTGAAAGTATCAACAGACACCAGAAGATATTTATATCCTGATCGTGAGGGCATTTGCGTGAAATCTAACTGCCAGTCTTCCCTCAGGCATGTCCCCCGGCATTGAATTGGCCTGAGTAACGAAGTGGGGAGTAGATAGGTCTGTGGGTTATTAGGGGCACATAAATTCCAGGCAAGCATTACTTGTTTTATTGTTCTTTTAAGCTCCTTCCCTGAAAAAGCCTTTTGCATCAAGTCCCATAGTGCACCCCTCCCATAGTGGGTGGCGTCATGTAAGCTCTTAGTGAGTTTCCATTGTTGGGCCTCAGGGATTAGCACCCTATCCTCCTTTCTATACCAGCCTGTGCTTCCTTGCTCATAGCTCCATTTCTCAGAATTTTCTTGTTCCTGTGGGGAATAGTGGGGGAGCTAGGGAGTTCAGGGGGCCAATCACTAGGGCCATAACTTGTTCAGGCTCCTGCAATCGAGCTGTCTGTTGTGCAATTTGATCAGCTTTGCTGTTCCCTTGGCTAACAAAAGGCCCCTCCCTGTGATGGTCCCTACAGTGGACTACTGCTACCTAGGTCGGGAGCTGTGCTGTTTCTAAAAGAGTCAAAATCAAATCTTTATGTTTTAGGGGGGAACTTCTAGCGATTACCATTCCTCTTTCTTTCCAAATGGCAGCATAAGCATGGAACACATGGAACCCATACTTAAAGTCAGTAAAAATATTTAATTTCTTATCCTTCCCTAATTGCAAACTCTCGTTAAGGCAATTAGTTCAGCCTTTTGGGCTGATGTCTGGGGTGGCAGGGCCTTGGCTTCTATGACTTCATCTAGGCTAACTATGGCATACACCACCTTTCAGTTTACCATTTCTACAAAACTGCTCCCATCAGTAAACCATTCGACCTCAGGGCTGTCTAGAGGCTCATCTAGAAGATCAGAGCTACTGGAGTAAGTTTGTTCTATGGTCTCTATACACTGATGCAATAAGTCTCCACTCTTGACCACTGGAAGCAGAGTTTATGGGTTTGGGGTTTGACACACCTTTAAGGTAATGTTGGGGGCGTCCATTAGGAGGGCCTGTTATTTTGTTAACCTTCCTCCAGTCAATCAATGTCCTTTGACTTCCAGCACAGATTGTACCTGATGAGAGGTTAACACATCTAAATGTTGTCCCAGGGTGAGCTTGGAAGACCCATTAACTAACAGGGCTGTGGCTGCTACTGCCCGCAGGCAGCTTGGCCATCCCAGGGCCACTGAGTCCAGTTGTTTTGAAAAGTAAGCCCCCTGTTCTCTGACCTGGTCCCAGCTTTTGGGTCAGGACTCCTAGTGCTATCCCTGACTTCTCGTGAATGTATAGGGTAAAGGGTTGGTCCAAATTTGGAAGCTCCAGTGCTGGTGCTCTACTTAATTCAGTCCTTAGAGTCTCAAAGGCCCACTAGTGGTCCTTATTCCATTGAAGGGGTTCTCTTTCTTCTCCCTTTAGAGCCTCATAGAGGGGTTTTGCTATAAGGCCATAATTTGGAATCCAGACACAACAGAACACAGCCATCCTGAGAAAGCCTCGAAGTTGCCTCTTTGCGGTTGGAGATGGTAATGCACTAATTGCTGTTTTTTGACCTATGGCCAGGGCTTGTGCCCCTGGGGTCAAAACAAATCCTAAATATTGAACCCACTGCTGTGAGATCTGAGCCTTTGTTGGAGAGACTTTATATCGCCTTTCTGCCAGAAAATTTAGGACCCTAATGGTATTTTGATCTGAATCTTGTTCGGTCTCACTACTTATCAATAAATCATCAACATATTGCAGCAGAGTTCCCTTCTCAAGGCTCAGTTCCCTCAGTTCCCTTGCTAACGTGTTTCCAAAAGATGGGGGCTGTCCCAAATCGCTGAGGAAGCACTGTTCACGTATACTGGGTGGCCTCCAGGGTGTCAGGGTCCCTCCATTCAAAGGCAAAAAGGTATTGAGACTCAGGATGTAGAGGAATACAGAAAAGTGCATCTTTGAGGTCCAAAACAGAGAAATACTGGGTGCTCCCTGGCACTTGGGTGAGGAAGGTGTATGTGTTTGGCACCAATGGGTGAATAGGGATGAGTGCCTCATTCACTGCTTGTAAGTCTTGCACAAACCAAAACTCCCCATTAGGCTTCTGAATGGGGAGGATCGGGGTGTTGCAAGGGGATTGGCAGGGCCTAATGAGTCTGTGTTTTAGGAACTTGCTGAGCAGCAGTTGGATTCCCCTCAGGGCCTCAGGCTTTAAAAGATCTTTTCCAGGGGTATTTTTCCCCAGGCTTTAACTTTATGTTTATTGGGGGAACAGGTTTTGCCCTTCCTGGCACTGAGGTATCCCAAACTGCAGGATCTACTTGTTCCCTAATTTCTTGGGGAATGTCTTGGGGAATATTTTGATGACCAGCAGGTGGGTCATCTGGGGCTACTAACAGATGCATTCTCTGCTTGAATTCTCTACCTCCTAAGAATATACTAGCTCTTAACTTATTTAGCAAATCTCTTCTGAGGAGGAGGACAGGGCATTCTGGCATATACAAAAAGGAGTGAATAATAATAATGGACCTGACTCTGTGGGCAAGGGGAGATGTAAATCACCTTACCTTTGGCTGTCTATCAACTCCTGTCACAGTACAGTCTCTGTTGGAGAGGGGGGCAGCTGGCCAAGTCAGAACAGAGCAGGTGGCTCCAGTGTCTACAAGAAATTCAGTTCTCCTACCTGCCACATCGAGGTTGACCCGAGGCTCTGCTGGAGTGATGAGGATGGATCGAGTGGGATCTGGAGCTGGGAAGGCACTCAGGCCCCATCAGTTGGTGTGCAGGAATCTCTCATTGGAGAGAATTGTAAGGAATTGGGGCCAGTCAAGTTTGCCCCTTGGGTGTCTCACAGGAAAGCGCTCAGGACATTCCCCCTTCCAGTGCCCCGCCTTCCAACAAAAGGCATACTTGTTCGAGCCCAGGCAGCTTCTTGGCAGTCTGTCCAGGCTTCTTGGCCCTCCAGCGTCCCTTCGAGATGGTGGGTGGATCAGAGGAGCCAAAAGTTGTGTTTTCTTTTTTAGCCTCTTATCCTTATTGGACTCCTCCATTAAGTCGTGGTTGTTATAGACCTTGAAAGCCTCCTCTACCAAGGTTGACAGTGGGGTTTGGGGCCCAGACTCAAGCTTTTGTAATTTTCTCCTGATAATCAGGAGTAGCCTGGGTGATAAAATTCATGGCCAATAGTGTCCTCCCTTCTGCGGACTCAGGGTCTGTACTGGTGTACTTCTTGAATGCCTCTGTCACTCGGCTCAGGAAGACTGTTGGGTTTTCATCTTTTTCCTTTGCAACTTCTTGGACCTTATCATAATTTACAGGCTTCACCATACACCTTTTCAGTCCTTCTGATAGACAAGTAATGTAATGTCTCATCCTAGCCTGGCCTACATGATCTTCACAGTCCCAGTGTGGGTCATGTTCTGGGACTGGATCCCCACCCACCTGAGAAATTTGGCGGTGTGGATTGGTGGCCACTAGGCCATCTGAGTGTTACCTGGCCTTTCTCAGTATACGCTCCCTTTCATCTGGGGTGCAACAGTAGGCCAGAATAACCATGATGTCCTGCCAGGTGAGAGAGAATGTCAACCCCAGCCTGATAAATTCGTCCCTAAACTTGTCAGGTTTCTCTGAGAACCTGTCAAAATTCTCCTTACAAATTCCTAAGTCTCTCATTGAGAAGGGGACATGCACTCCAGTAGTGCTTCAGTTTCCATCAGCTGATTCCTGAAGGGGTAAAGGCCTTGTGGGGCAGAGGTGGGGGCTAACTTTGAACCTGATCCTGGGCGACAGGAAGTTCCACTACGAGTTACCCTGGAGGGACTAGTCTCTCCCTCCTGGGGCGACAGAGGATATAAAGGGACATAAGGAGGCAGAGATTGGGATTGGTCAGAGGGACCCGGAGAAGTAGGTGGCTCCGGAGGAGTAGGTGGCTCCGGGGAAGCAGGTGAAGCTTGGTTTCCCCCCTGAGAGTCGGAGAAAGCTAGAAGGGGATCATTTAAGATGTCGGGAGTGTTTCTGATTCCCCAGGCTTTTGATTACAGGAGACCCATAGAGCGGGGTTTTGGTAAAGGACCATGAAGGTTTATTTTGGGGGGTGGGGGCAGCCCCATGTGGTTTGTGGGATTTTAGTTCCCCGACCAGGGATCGAACACATGCCCTCAGCAGTGACAGCTCAGAATTCTAACCACTGGACCGCCAGGGAATTCCCAGGACCATGAAGGCTTGAACATACGGAGCCTCAGTCCATTTTCCTGTCCTGCAACAGCAGAGATCCAATTGCAACACGGTATTATAGAGACCCATTTTCAGACCATTTTTCTCCATTCCCCGGCTTATACAAGGGCCAGGCAATGTTACAATAGAGTTTAAACGTTTCCCTTTTCAGCCCGTCTATTTTGAAAGTTTCCAATTTTTAAGGATACTCTCCAGAGGTGTTTCTTCTGGCTTAGAAGAGGATCATCCCATGTTGAATAACATGCAACCGAGAAAAAGTGCTCCTAGAAATGAAGTCCAGTGTCCCAGAGACATTTACCAGGAGGCTTTTGTCCTATAACGTTTCCCTATGCTGGGGGTATTCCTCGAGTTTGAGCATCTATAAAACCTAGGATGTGGGCTGCTTGGAAGTGGCCACCCAATAGGTGATCTGTAACAAGGTATGGGCTGCCAAGGCCTTGAGTGAAAGGGGTCCTAGAGGTGCAAAAAAGGAACTCCTGGAGGAATTGGAGTTGGGTGCAATGGAAAATGCCATTGGGGTCAGGACCTAAGGGCCTACGTTGGGAGTATTCCCACAGGGGATTTTTTTTGGACATAGAATAAGGTGAGAGACTAGACAGCAGAAAAACCTAAAACCCTTTCCCCTATCTGTATGACAGCTATGATAAAACTGGGGAGAGCCTGATGATTCCATCTGACACAGGCAACAATGAGTTTAGACAATGTTTCCCATGTAATTTTTTTTTTTTAAATATTTTATCTATCTATCTATCTATTTATTTATTTATTTATTTATGGCTGTGTTGGGTCCCCGTTTCTGCGTGAGGGCTTTCTCCAGTTGCGGCAAGTGGGGGCCACTCTTCATCGCGGCGCGCGGGCCTCTCACTACCGCAGCCTCTCCTGCTGCAGAGCACAGGCTCCAGACGCACAGGCTCAGTAGTTGTGGCTCACGGGCCCAGTCGCTCCACGGCATGTGGGATCCTCCCAGACCAGGGCGTGAACCCGTGTCCCCTGCACTGGCAGGCAGACCCTCAACCACTGCTCCACCAGGGAAGCCCCCCCATGTAATTTAACACACCAAATGAACCCAATTAGTTTAGGATCTCTCTTTGGGAGGCTCCAGGGCCCCCATGAAGCATCCCAAAGTTAACTGGAAGTCAAAAGAATTTCAATTAGAATTTGATATTTGGGAAATCTGTCAAAAATTTCCAAAAGTTTTAAACCATCCAGTCAAATAGAATCATAGGCTGCTGTGAAACAATTATTCCTTGAGCTAAGGTGAAAAAAAAAAAAAAGGATTCCAAAAGTAAATGCAGATCACTTAAAGGCACAGAAACTCACACAATCTGTTATCAAAAGGAGCATTCGAGGAAATCTTTGTTCTCTTATGAGAGAAAGAAACCAAATCCAGTCTTATATCAGCCTACTCTTGGTAAAATCCGGTTACCTAATTAAATTTAATCCAACCTTAGAAAATTCCAACCACATAAAACATTCTCTTCTCAGTGTTCCTTTTCTGCAAATCTTCTGTAACTTTGTGTAGCCATATTTTGTCCCTTCTTTTTTCCATTCAGAAATAACCAGCTGTAGGACAAAATCACATTTTTCCATTTAACGAAATACATTTCCATTCCACATACCTTCTTTTCTGAAAGCACACATCTTACCTTCCTTATGTCACAATGAAATGTCTTTTACATTAGCATTCCCTGATTGGAATATCCCATAAACTCTTGGGAAGATCCCATGTATCTTCCCAAAGCACAATTTCTTTCCTTAATGTGATGTAAGATATGTGTCTAATAAACCCAAACATCCTTACTTTCCCTCTCACAAGAAAACAAAAGTAGGTAAATTTAGACCTGTTTAGCAATTGATGTTCCAATATTTCATCTTATTTGAAACGGCCTGGATACTCAATGGATTCCCATCATTTAACTTAATTTAGTTTCAAGTTACCAAAATTTGGAGGGACTGTTCTAGATGGACATTTTGAAAACATGATTATTCCCATTGAGTTTACTAAAAAGCTCTTATCCAGTTATATTTACTTAAAAGTTTAATCATATCAGGTTATTTTCCTTGCTAACAGATTTTATCACAGAAACAATACGCACTTACTGACTTCCAGTAACCCTAGGTAGGATAGAAGTATTATACTTAATGTTGATAATACAGACAGGTCTGTATTAATTAAACCCACAAGCTTAAGCCACACAAGTTAATTTTTACAAAATCAGAGATCTCTTAGTTTTCCTGCTTGAATATAAAAAGGTCTCTTTTTTTCCCTCACTCTGGGGGACTACAGATGGATCAGGGAGTCCCTGAGAGTCCAGGCAGAATAGTTACATTGCAAAGGCAGAGGAGAGAGGTGCAAGCCCCTCTCTTCTTTTTTTGTTCTTTAAAATCCCACTATGTAACCCAAGGCTGGAGTCGAGTCTCAGACAATGTGGGATCCGTTTGTATTTCAGGGTTTAAGAGCTTCACCATGCCCACAATGTTAGCAGAGACTTGTAGGAGCAGTTGGACAGACAAAACTCATAAAACAAAGATACCAATGACAAAAACTTAGACACAAACAAGAAGTTTTCAGGATAAAGGGGATGGGAGTGCAGGTATAAGGACCAAGGGAGAGGTAAAGGGAGGAGGGACAGAAAAGACTGTAAAAGAGAAAGAGAAAGAGAGAGAGATTGCCATTTCAACCTGACCCTGCAGTTGTCTCTTCAGGCACCAACCTGCAAGCTTTCAGAAAGGGCCACTGAAGGAGGGTGCACCCTGTCCACTGCCCACCGGGGTGATCGAGCCTGGAAACCAGACAGTTGTATTTCATCTGTAGGAACCTAACCCACAGGTGGGACTCTCACCCATGCATACACCAGTTTATAGAAATCTGCTGTAGCACTGCAGCAAAGGGTCCTAGGTCCCAGCCTGTCTCAAAAGTGGGGGGAAAGATAAGAGACATACAGAAAACAAATACCAAAGTGGAAAATGTAATTCCAACCATATCAATAATCACATTGAATGTGAATAGATGAAACAAAGTTAAAGACAAAGATTGATAGACCATATTTGAAAAGCAAGGTCCTTAAAATATAGTCTCTAAGAAGTGGAGGAAAGAAAGGTGGGAAGGAAAGAAGGGAAAAAGAAAAAAAAGAAGGTAGGAGAGAAAGAAGAAATTAAAGGCATCCAACTTTAAATGGCAGAATTCGAACTTTTATTACACAGGACATGATCCTATGTGTTAGAAAACACCAATGATCCCACCAAAACAAAATACAACAAAACAAAACAGACTAGAATGAATAAACAAGTTTAAGAAGGTCACAGGAAACATTTCTTATAAAAATAAATTTCATTTCTATATACTAAGTACAAAAATATGAAAAGGAAATTAACAAAATGATTTCATTCACAGTAGCATGGAAAAGAATAAAATACTTAGAAATAAATTTAATAAAGAGCTGCAAGATCTGTACACTGAAAACTACAAAACATTGCTGAGAGAAATTAAAGATCTATATAAACAGAAACATTTCTTGTTCATAGATCAGGAGACTTCATATTATCAAGAAAGCAATTCTCGGACTTCCCTGGTGGTGCAGTGGTTAAGAATCCTCCTGCCAATGCAGGGGCCACAGGTTCGAGCTCTGGTCCAGGAAGATCCCACATGTCGCGGAGCAACTAAGCCCATGAGGCACAACTACAAGCCAGCGCTCTAAAGACGGTGAGCCACAGCTACTGAGCCGTGTGCCACAACTACTAAAGCCCACGTGCCTAGAGCCCATGCTCCACAACAAGAAAAGCCACCACAATGAGAAGCCTGCACGTTGCAACCAAGAGTAGCCCCCACTCACCACAACTAGAGAAAGCCCACACGCAGCAACGAAGACACAAAGCAACCAAAAATAGATAAATAAATAAATAAATAAATAAATAAATTTTTGAGTAAAAAAAAGAAAGCAATTCTCCTCAAATTGATCTATAAATTCAATGCAGTCCCTGTGAATATTCTAGCAGGCTCTTTTTGTGTAGAATTTGACAGCTGATCCTAAAATTCATATGGAAATGCAAAAGATGCAGAATAGCCTAAACAGTTTGGCAAAAGAATAAAGCTGGAGAACTTTCACCACCTGACGTCAAATTTTACTATAATACGTATTAATCTAGACAGTGGGTTTCAGGCACAAGGAAAGGAATACAGTTCAATGGCACAGAATTAAGAGTCCAGAAATAAAACAATTTTTATTATGAATTGATTTTCAACAGAGGTCCCAAGACAATTCAATACAAGAAAGACTAACCTTTCTTTTTTTAACCAAGGAAAGGTGCAGGGATAAATGGATATCCACAGGAAAAACCCAAAGCAAAGAAACAGAAACTTACATCACACTAGACAAAAATGAACTAAAACTTGATCACAGATCCCCATGTAAGAAACAACCCCTAACATTTCTCAAAGAAAACATAGAAGAAACTCTTCATGATCTATTAGATATAACATCAAAAACATGATCCATGCAAGAAAAGATTAGTAAATTAGACTTCATCAAAATTAAAAACTTTTGCTCTTTGAGCACCACTGTTGAAAGAATGAATAAACAAGCTACAGACTTGGAGAAAATCTTGCAAATCACATATCTGATAAAGAACGGGATCTTGCCGTTTGCAACAACATGGATGGACCATGAGGGTATTATGTTAAGTGAAGTAAGTCAGACAAAGGCAAGTACTGTATGATTACACTTATATATGCAATCTAAAAAATAAAACAAATGAAGAAACCTAACAAAACAGAGACAGA
Source organism: Balaenoptera borealis (assembly GCF_965194805.1). Taxonomy (NCBI): domain Eukaryota; kingdom Metazoa; phylum Chordata; class Mammalia; order Artiodactyla; family Balaenopteridae; genus Balaenoptera; species Balaenoptera borealis. Next base: position 65,388 of record NW_028122454.1, on the reverse strand, counting down.
GTTATAGATACAGAGAACAAACAGGTGCTTGCCAGACGGGAGAGTGTTGGGGGAAAGAAAGCAATAGGTGAGGGAGATGAAGAGGTACAAAATTTCAGTTGCAAAATAAATGAGTATGAAATGTACACTGTGGGGAATATAGTCAATAATTATGTGATATATTTGTATGGTGACATATCATAACTATACTTATCATTTTGAAATGTACAGAAATAACCAATCACTATGTTGTGTAACAGGAACTAACATAGCATTTCATTGTACATCAATTATACTTCAAAAACAAACAAATTCATAGGAAAGGAGATCGGATTTGTGGTTACCAGAGGCCGGAGATTGGGGGAGGGAGAACTGGTTAGCTGCAGTCAAAGGTACAAACTCCCAGTTATGCGATAAATAAGTACTAGGGATGTAATGGACAACATGATAAATATAATTAACACTGCCGTATGTTATACATGACAGTTGATAGAGTAAATCCTAAGAGTTCTCATCACAAGGAAAAATTTTTTTTCCATTTCTTTAATTTTGTATCTATGTGGGATGATGGATGTTCACTAAATTTATTCTGATGATCATTTCATGATGCATGGAAGTCAAATCATTATGCTATACACCTTAAGCTTAAAAAAATTTAAAAAAAGAAAGAATGGACCTCAGTTAATATTAATGTCTCAATATTGGCTCACTAGTTGTGACAAATGTGCCATAGTAATATAAGATCTTAATATTAGGGGAAAGTGGGTGAGGGGGATCTTGGAACTCCTTGTACTGTCTTTGCAACTTTTTCATAAATCTAAAACAAAAAGTTTATTTAAATATAAATAAATAAATAAATTTTAAAAAATGTACAGAAAGTTATTGAATTGTCCCTTGTATAATAATAAGTGAACTTCATGGTATATAAATTATATCTTAGTAGAGTTGTTTAAAAGGTTATGAAGAAGGTCAGGGTGGGCTGAGGGCTGGGCTGAGGCGGGGTCAGGGCAAGGTCAGGCAGGGCCAGGCTGGGGTCAGGCGGGAGTCAGCAACCCTGGCAATGGGCACGGAGGCGTGGATCGCCCAAGGCCGAGGCCCGCCTGTGGCCCTTCTCTGGCTGCTGCTGCTGCCCGTGGCCACCCTGGAGCTGCGAGGGTCCCCGGCCACGGCCACGGCCGCCCCCGGCTGGGCTCCAGGCGCGGGCGGAGCGGTGGAGGGCAGCGCTCCGACTCCGGAAGCGCAGCGGTTGGCCCCGGGAGCCACAGGTGCGTTGGGGCCTCTGTTGAGGGCTGAAACGGCCTAAACTGCAGGGCCTGAGGGGGCCGGCTGTGACCAGGGCCTGGGTGCCCTGAGTCACTGAATTTCATCTTTTCTCTGCCCTGGCCAACAACCAGGCAGCCCAGAGACCCCCTCAACACAGGTGGGTCACCGACTCCCCACTGTGGAGCCTCTGGGTGGGAAGTGCCTCTGTGGGACTGTGGGACCTCTGTGGGACTGTGGAAGTGGGGACATAGCAGGGTCTGACCCTGAGGCTGGGTGGCTGGGTGGAGGAAAGCACCAGGACTGATGAACGAGTGGCCCTGAGTCCAGGGCCGCGGGTCTCATTCCCCTCCGTGAGGCCCTGGGAGCGCAGGCCCTAGACCAAGATGCCCGCTCTCAGGGGGCCTGGGCACACCCCCTGCCCTCCCAGGTGTGAGTCCTAGAGCCAGGGCTGTCTTCATTAGCCCACTCCCTCTTCTTTTAGAAATGTAGAATCCTGAGTCAGAGAGGGGGAATGACTTTCCCCAGCTCACACAGCACCACAGACTGCAAATCTCCCTCCCTAAGACACCGGGGTGACATGGAGGAGGCACAGGCCCTTAGAAGCCATGATCTTGAGCAAGTAATGTGGGCAACTTCTGAGACCTTTAGCTCTTTGATCTACAAGAGTAGGCATTGAGGTGTGCTAGTTGAGGGAAATAAGGTCTGTGACGTGCCCAGCCCTTGGCAGCCTCACTCGGGGATGTCCTTCTCCCTGGAGATGCTGCTGTGAGCTGCTGTGGCTACCTTAGGTCCCCCCTTGCCCCATCCCACCAGACCTCTGGGTCCTCATCCCCACAGGGCTTGCTCTGTCCAGTTCTCAGGGGCAGCCAGTGAAAGTAGAGTCCAGGTAGCGCTGTCATTTTGGCTAGGCCACTGGACGCTTGGCCTTGGTTTTCCCATCTATGAAGTGGACAGGGCCTTCCTGGTAGTGGCATTTGGGGTACTACTAGTGTCTCTATCGTAGGTGGCAGGGGAGTCTCCACAGTGTGCGGGAAGCCCAAGGTGATGGGGAAGATCTACGGTGGCCAGGACGTGGCGGCTGGCCAGTGGCCATGGCAGGCCAGCTTGCAGTACCAGGGCTCGCACGTCTGTGGAGCTGTCCTCATTAACTCTCACTGGGTCGTTTCCACTGCCCACTGCTTTCTGAAGTAAGTCCTCCTTCCAGGGTGCCAGCACAGGCACTGGCAGGCGAGGGGGACATGGGGGAAGAGGAGAAGAGGGGTGATGGACATCCCACGTCAGCTCCTCTGGGCTTTTCTCTGGGGCAGTCTGTGGCCTTCAGATGCATGTCATTCCTGCCTTTGGCCTGTGTACCCTCCACCTGGACTGGCCTCCTTGCTCACCTGCTCAGACCCGCCTCATGCTCTGCCATCCGCCCCTGTGCCTGTCCTTCAACACAGATGTGCCTCAGGAGAGTGGCAGTGTCCGTCCTGGCTGCCGTGCGGTGTGGACCCATCTCAGATCACAGCTTCCTCTGAACGTCCCCACATTTCCAGGTGTCAGATTCTGTGGTGGCCCCCAAGCTGTAAGCTTATTCAGCTTTCTGCTTTGCGGAGAACTGCTTGTCTCTTTCTTGGTATGCACTCCTGACGCTGCGGTATTGAGCGTAAAAAAGGAAAATGGCTTGCGGCCAGTTTCGTTCCAGGTGCCTGCTCTGGATCTAAGAGCCCCTGGTTGCTCCCCAGAAGAAGGACGTGCTGCCCTGAGGGGGAAGTCTGTATCTCCAAAGAACGGCCCATAAGGCATGCTGACGCATAGATAGTGATGCATAGATAGTGATGCATAGATAATGGCGCATAGATAATGGCGCATAGATAGTGGCGACAGAATTATGTGGAAATACAAGGTTTGCTGATTTGTTGTCTGGTATTCGTTCCGTACTAAACCTATATATACATTCATGCTCTTTGAATAAACTAGCCTTGCAACCATCAGTTGTCTTGGCCCTTCTGACCCCATACTGGTGCTTTTCAGTTCCTTACCCCTCACCGCCAGGAACTTCTAGCTTTCTGCAGCCGGTCTGCGGCAAGTGGCGCCCGAACAGGGACCTGAGTGCGTGAGGCATTTCGGAAGATTTCAGGTAAGTAGAACTCTCGAGTGAGATAGTGTGGCCACAAGAAATAATTTCGTTTTTAGGACGGTAACTCGAGAAAGAGTCAGAAGTAAAATAATATGGGACAAAAGGGCTCTAAGGAGCGTGATTTATTTGCTCAGGTTTTGCTTTCAATGTTAAAAGCCCGTGGAACTAAGGTAACTACCTCACAACTTCTGGAATTTTTGCAATTAGTATATGATGCTTGTCCTTGGTTCCCTGAAGGAGGATCAGTGGACTTAGCAATTTGGACTCGTGTAGGAGATGAATTATCTAAATATCATGAAGCTCATGGACCATCTTCTGTTTCAGTTTCCATTTTTAGCTTGTGGAATTTAATAAGAGATTGTTTTAATCCAATTTATGATTCAGTTCCAAAATTAACAGCTAAATCTGTAGAACATGTTGCTGCAGTAGCTACTGCTCCTCCGTTGCCACCGAGGATAAAAAGTGTTAATTCACTTGATGATGATGACTTTTCTTTTGATTTAGCGGGTGAAGAAGCCAAATATGAGGCTGAAAAATATCCTGATGAAAATATTCTTCCGCGGTTACAGCAATTACATGTCTCTGTCCCTATCCCTCCTAAGCTTAGTCCTTTACAACAAGCAGTACGGGGAGCTCTTAATAGAGGGGAGGATCCTTTATTCTGCTGCCCGGTGGTGGAACGACCCAATCCTCAAAATCCACAACGAAATAATCGGGAATATCAGCCTCTCTCCTTTAAGGTTTTGAAAGATTTAAAAGCAGCCTGTGCACAATATGGGCCTACAGCCCCTTTCACTATTACTATGTTGGATACTATTGCAACAGAAGCATTGCCTCCAGCAGACTGGAAATCTATTGCTCGTGCTTGTCTCACTGGTGGCGACTATTTACTTTGGAAATCAGAATATTATGAAAAGGCTGCTGAACAAGCTGAAAGAAATACTGCACATAATGTGCTAGTAAATTATGAGATGTTGATTGGGGAAGGACAACATCAGTTATTACAGGATCAATTAGCTTTCCCTTTTGTGGCTTATGCTCAGATCAGTCATATAGCTCTACATGCATGGAAACATTTACCTGCCTCCACTAGGACTGAAGACCTTGCTAAAATAAGGCAAGGGGCAGATGAACCTTATGCTGATTTTGTGGATAGATTATTACAGGCTGTTAATAGAATTATTTCTGATGGTCCTTCTGGAGCAATTATCGTCAAACAATTGGCTTTCGAAAATGCTAATAATATTTGTCAAGCAGCTATACGTCCATGGAAAAGGAAAGGAAATTTAGAGGATTATATTCGAGTTTGTTCTGATATTGGATCATCTTACTTACAGGGAGCAGCTATAGCTGCAGCCCTAACTAAGGCAGGATTTGGCCCAAATGCTAAAAGTAAAAACTATTTTAAATGTGGGAAGCCAGGTCATTTTGCAAAAAATTGTACTGTTGATACTCTTAATATGCCTATCGTAAGTTCTGTGCCTCAAGGTAAATCTCCTCCTCCCACAATTTGTCCCCGATGCAAAAGAGGACGGCATTGGGCTAAAGAATGTCGATCAGTGACTCATAAAGATGGAACTCCCTTGTCGGGAAACTTCCGGAGGGGCCTGCTCCGGCCCCATCAAACAATTGGAGCAATGTCAATAATCCCCTCACAACCTGCTCCACCGCCTCCAGCTCAGACCTTTGTTCCTCAGGGAATGGAATCTCCTCCCTTCAAAGGGCCACGCCAAATAGTGCAGGACTGGACCTCTGTGCCTCCACCCAATTCTTATTAACCTCGGATATGGGACCCCAAGCCCTTCCTACGGGAACTTTTGGGCCTTTACCCCAGGGAACGGTTGGTATAATCCTTGGAAGAAGTAATATGTCTATGAAAGGCTTAACTATTATTCCTGGGGTGATTGATGCTGATTATGAAGGGGAATTAAAGGTTATGGTTCAAACATCAAAAGGATCTTTTCTTATCACACCCGGTATGCGAATAGCTCAGCTTCTATTAATTCCATTCATACCAGAAGGAAAAATTTTACAACATAACAAAAGAGGAACTGGGGCTTTCGGTTCCTCTGATGCAGTTTACTGGATTCAACAAATTGGTAGGGAAAGACCACAATTGGTATTAAAAATAAATGGAAGGCCTTTTTCTGGGTTATTAGATACTGGTGCTGATGTTTCTGTTATTTCGTTTATACATTGGCCAAAAAATTGGCCCGTGCACCAAACCATTACACAGTTGCAAGGTATTGGCCAATCTAATTCTCCACAACAAAGTTCGCAATACCTACATTGGCAGGATGCTGAAGGTAATCAAGGAATATTCAAACCCTACGTATTGCCCGGACTGCCAGTTAACCTTTGGGGAAGAGATATATTACAACAAATGGGAATCCTATTGCTTAGTCCCAACCCTACTGTAACTAATATATTGTTAAATCAAGGGTATGATCCTAGGAATGGTTTGGGAAAAAATCAACAGGGAAATAAATTACCCTTACGGACTGATAATAAACGGGATAAAACAGGCTTGGGTTTTTTCTAGGGGCCTTGGATTCTCCTCCACCACATGCTGACCCTATAACTTGGATTTCTGATAATCCTGTCTGGGTGGACCAATGGCCCCTTTCTAAGGAGAAATTAATGGCGGCTCATAATATAATTAATGAACAGCTTGCTTTGGGCAGACTAGAAAAGTCTAATAGCCCTTGGAATACTCCTATATTTGTTATAAAGAAAAAATCGGGAAAATATCGTTTATTGCAAGATTTACGTGCTGTTAACCAAACTATGGTAATTATGGGAGCTCTGCAACCAGGTTTGCCTTCTCCTGCAGCCATACCTAAAAATTATATGATTATTATTATTGATCTTAAGGATTGCTTTTTTACTATTCCTCTATTTCCGGCTGATAAGTTGCGATTTGCTTTTAGCTTACCCTCTTTAAATTTTATAGAACCTATGCAACGTTATCAATGGAAAATGCTGCCTCAGGGTATGGCTAATAGTCCTACTTTATGTCAACAGTTTGTAGCTCAAGTTATTGCCCCTGTTCGTAAACAGTTTCCTCAGATATATTTTATTCATTATATGGATGACTTATTACTTGCTTATTCTGATAAACATATTTTACTTAAGGCTTATAATTCCCTTCAAAGTCATTTGTCACGATCAGGACTAGTCATTGCTGCTGACAAAGTACAGATGAACCCACCTTTCTCATATCTTGGTAAGTATATCACAAATTATAATATTACACCTCAGAAGATAGAGATACGGACTGACGTTCTTAAAACTTTAAATGATTTTCAAAAGTTATTAGGAGATATTAATTGGCTGCGACCTTCTTTAAAATTAACTACGGGTCAGTTACAGCCTCTTTTTAATATCCTAAAGGGAAGTCCTGATCCTTCTTCCCCTCGTATTTTAACTTCTGAAGCTCAACAAGCACTCAAGCTTGTAAACAAAGCAATACAATCTGCTCAACTAACTAGAATTGAGCCTTCTTTACCTATACTATTAATAATCTGTGCTACGTCACATACCCCTACCGCCTTATTATGGCAAGAAACAGGAATTCTTGAATGGATTCATTGAAAAATACGCCTAATAAAGTCATTACACCTTATTATGAGTTAATAGCAACCCTTGTTCAATTGGGTCGTAGAAGAAATATTCAGTTGGTAGGATATGAACCAAATTCTATTATTATACCTTATACTACTTATCAATATTCTTGGCTATTATTTGTCTCTGATTTTTGGGCTCTTGCTTTTGCTGGATATTCAGGAATTATTGATAATCATTATCCTTCTAATAAGCTCCTTCGTTTTGCTACTCAACATCTATTTATTTTTCCTAAAACTATCTGTTCAACTCCTATTCTCAATGCCCCAAATGTTTTTACTGATGGTTCTGCCAATGGCATCGCTGTGGTTATTTCTGATGACTTACTTCATAAAGAACAAACAGATCATACCTCTGCCCAACGAGTTGAATTACATGCGATTTCCTTGGCTTTTCAAATCTTTTCACATTGTTCTTTTAATCTCTATACAGATAGCCATTATTTGGTTACTATTTTGCGTAACATAGAAACTGCTATAATTGGCAATACTGTTGATTCTCAATTGTTTCAGACTTTCTTTCAACTACAAAAGATTATTCGTCAGCATGAGTTTCCTGTAGCCATATTACATATTCGAGCCCATTCAGGTCTCCCTGGCCCATTGTCTTTGGGAAATCAATTGGCTGACGAAAATACAAAGATTATAGGCTTAAGTTTATCTCAACCTCAGGATCTTGCTACTCAATCACATAATTTACATCATCAATCTGCTGCTATGCTTCAAAAACAATTCTCTATTTCTAGAGAAACAGCCCGATACATTGTTAAGTCCTGCTCTAAATGTTTACCCCACCTTCCTGTTCCACAATTTGGAGTCAATCCTCGGGGTTTACTCCCTCATCATCTTTGGCAAATGGATGTTACTCATATTCCCTTTTTTGGTAAATTACAATTTGTTCATGTAACTGTTGATACTTACTCTAATTTTATATGTGCTACGCCTTTGGCTGGGAAATCTACTAAATATGTAATTACTCATTTATTTCATTGTTTTGCATCTATGGGAATTCCTAAAGCTTTAAAAACAGATAATGCTCCAGGATATACGAGTAAAGCTTTTGCCAATTTTTGTGCAACTTTCCATATTTCACATAAAACAGGCATTCCCTACAATCCTCAGGGTCAAGGTATTGTAGAACGTGCCAACCGACAATTAAAAATTACATTACAAAAAATAAAAAAGGGGGAATATGATAGATCTCCTCAGATTATGCTTAATCATGCTTTATTTATTTTAAATTTTTTAACTTTAGATGCATTTAGTCACACGCCTTATGAACGATTGTTTACAGGTCTTTCTGGAACCCCTCCTGAAAAAGCGCTTGTTAAATGGAAAGATCCCATGACTAACCTTTGGCATGGACCAGACCCTGTTTTAGTATGGGGCCGAGGCCATGTTTGTGTTTTCCCTAGGGAGGCAGACTCTCCGCGGTGGCTCCCGGAGCGCTTGGTTCGACATTATCATGCCATCACCAATAAACACCCTGACTCGAAGAATGCGTCGCCTGAGGCTCTCGCAATCGACCACAGCACACCCCAACCGGTTCCCCCGGCGGACGAGAAGAATGCGGCGATGGAGTAGGAGACAACTTGTCAGGGAGGCGAGGGGAGATCGAAATCAAATTACTTGATTGTTCCTAGACGAGAAGATTTATCCACCTTTGTATTTTGGTATAAGGATAACGTTCCCATTCAAATGAATGCTAGAGTAACTAAGCTTGCTTCTAATACTTCGTTGGATCATTCTCTATGCATATATCGCTTGAGGATTGAAGATACTGGACATTATTTGTGTATTGAAACTACCATAGGTAATCAAGGGACGTTATTAGCTGGACATCAAATTACGGTCGTAAAGACTGTCACAGGACTACAATTTCCTGCTTTTATGGCTTCTGAATTCCCGCAGTTTGATTTTCCTGTTTGTAATGATACATGGACTAAAGCCTCTGTGTGGTGTACTTTAGATTATGATAATGGCACCATACTAGTGTCTTCTGTCCCCGTTAATAATAACAGCCTTGTTTTTTACAAGCAATGGGAATTCTGGAAACTTGCCTTATCCTTTTCTTATAGACCGGTGATTACTTGCGTCGCTCCTCCTTATGCTTTATTGATTGGAGATTTAATTGTAGAAAACACTATGAATCCTATAGGTTATAATATTACTTGTGTTAATTGTATCTTTAGTAGTTGTGTTTTGCCCGTTAAAGGATCTGCATCTGTTATGATTATGAAGCAACCTTCTTATATAATGTTACCTGTTAATTTGTCTGAACCATGGTATCATAACACTGGCATGCAAGCCTGGCTGGAATTGACTGAAGCATTAAAACGACCAAAGAGGTTTATAGGTGTTCTAATATGTGCAATCCTAGCCTTAGCAGCTTTAACTGCTACTGCGGCCACTGCTGGGATTGCTCTTTCACAAACTATTCACCAGGCTCATTATGTTAATCAGTTATCTAAAAATACTAGTGTAGCATTAGCCCTACAAAGTCATATTGATACCCAACTAAAAACGGAAGTAGATGAATTAAAAAATGTTCTAATAGGAATAGGGAATCAAGTTATGGCTTTAAAATTAAAAATGCGTTTGATTTGTCATGCCAAATATACCTGGATTTGTGTAACTCAACATTTATATAATGATTCACAATGGGATTGGGAAAAAGTAAAAATGCATATATTAAGTGTATGGACTGATGGACACATTAGCCTTGATATTCAAAAGTTAAATGCCGAAATACAAGCTATTCAAGAGGCCCACCTGGACGAAGATGGACCCCAGAATTTGATTCAAGGATTATTAGATCAACTACAAGGGCTAAATCCGATACAATGGATTCATGGAGGGCTCTCAGGCCTGATATCAATTGGTGTACTACTTTTATTGGTGATCGGTTTATTACCTTGTATTGTTAGATTTGTAATGGGGCGCTTTGCTGTCTTGCGTCAGGATGTTCATGGCTTAAAACTACATTATCAAGCTTTAAAAAATAATAAAAAAGGGGGAAATGTGGTGGCCCCCAAGCTGTAAGCTTATTCAGCTTTCTGCTTTGCGGAGAACTGCTTGTCTCTTTCTTGGTATGCACTCCTGACGCTGCGGTATTGAGCGTAAAAAAGGAAAATGGCTTGCGGCCAGTTTCGTTCCAGGTGCCTGCTCTGGATCTAAGAGCCCCTGGTTGCTCCCCAGAAGAAGGACGTGCTGCCCTGAGGGGGAAGTCTGTATCTCCAAAGAACGGCCCATAAGGCATGCTGACGCATAGATAGTGATGCATAGATAGTGATGCATAGATAATGGCGCATAGATAATGGCGCATAGATAGTGGCGACAGAATTATGTGGAAATACAAGGTTTGCTGATTTGTTGTCTGGTATTCGTTCCGTACTAAACCTATATATACATTCATGCTCTTTGAATAAACTAGCCTTGCAACCATCAGTTGTCTTGGCCCTTCTGACCCCATACTGGTGCTTTTCAGTTCCTTACCCCTCACCGCCAGGAACTTCTAGCTTTCTGCAGCCGGTCTGCGGCAAGATTCTAGGCGGGGACCTGGGGCCGCGTGTCTGGCCAGCAGCTGGGCAATTCTTCTTATTCCTCCCGCACAACTGTGTGCCCAGGAGGAGTCATGGCCGCCGGTGTGCGTTGTGGGGAGCCACGGTGCCAGGCTGCATAGGAGGGAATTGGGGCTCCCTGGGAGAGTGACATTGCTGCTCAAGGGTCTAATTCCCCTGGCCGTCCTGGGCCTGGCTCAGTGCCTGGGTCTGAACAGATGCGGAGGGGTCCCCAGGGAGTTGGGGCATCACAGCCCAGGTCTGGGAGCTGGAACTTTCGGAGCTTAGAGTCCTATTGGCGCCTACTCCATATGACGATCCATGCAAGCCCCTTTGTGACATCAGGGGTGGCAAGTCCCCACCTCACCCTGTCTCCATCCTGTCACAAGAGAAGGCCCAACATGGGTGAGAAGGGCAGATGCATGGGCTGGGGGTTCCGGACAAGGGCTATGCAGAGCGAGGGGCTTGCTGGAGGGGAAGGGTTTGGGCAAGGGGAGCATGAGGGGGTCTCCAGGTGGATGAGCCGTGCAAACAGTCAGGGAGGTGGGAAGTTTCAGCACCTGTGTTCAGGGAACAAGGCAAGGTTCTGTTTCCTGCACTCATTTGCTCATTTATTTAACAAATCTTTTGTGAGTCCTTATAACTAAGTGGAGAAGCAGCCCTTGGGCAGGAAGGTGTTTAAAGAAAGGAGAGGTCAGGAAGAGTGTGGGGCCAGAAGGTGGACTGTAGGGAGTCTTGGGAAGGGTAAAGTTAGAGCTGGGATTGAGCCAGAACTCCTCCTGTGTACAATCAAAGACCTTCATTTGATACGCCACCAAGGATCTTTCCAGCACAAGGATTCAATGCTCCTCTGATTCTAGTGTGTGATGGAGAAGCCGTGTGTCTGAGGTTGTAAGTAGAATAGCAATTAGCCCCAAGAAAGAAGGACTCCTGAACGCTAGAAATGGGGAGATAAAAGCTGTCTAGCATCATGTGGGGTAGAGGCCTGTGGGCAGTTAGATGAGGATGCAGGGAAAGAGCTAGCCCACACGCAGAGATGACGGTGACAATGTGCCCTCTTCCTCCAGAAAATCTCACGCCCCGGAGAACTACCGGGTTCTGTTAGGAAGCACCCAGCTGCACCAGCACACCCAGCACACCCGAGAGATGTCACTGAGCCGGATTATCATGCACCCAGACTTTGAGAAGTTACATCCCTTCGGGAGTGACATAGCCATGTTGCAGCTGCTCTTTCCTGTGAATTTCACCTCCTACATCATCCCCGCCTGCCTCCCAGTCGCTGGCATGCAGCTACCCAGTAACTCATCCTGCTGGATAACTGGCTGGGGGATGCTCAACGAGGAAAGTGAGAGGGTGTAGGAGAGTCGGGTTGGGGGCAGATGAGGGTGGGGAGGAGGAAGGGGAGAAGGACAAAGGAGGGAAGAAGGGAGGTGTGGCTCCTCCTGAGGGGTCCCCAAGCAAAGAGGCACTGGACCCTGGCCCACTAAGCGTCATTTCTAGAGGAGTGGACCATTCTAGTTCTAGTTCTGCAAGTGTGTGACTGTAAAGCTTCAGTGTTCCCTAAGTGCAAAGGTTTACACTGGAAGTCTGGGAATCTTTGACTTTTGGAATCAAGATTCTGGGTTCTTGAAGTCTTTCTGGTTCTGGATTCCAAGGTTTTAATCAACCATGGATCTGAGATGACTTGATTCAACTCAAAGGTCATGCTTGGGGCCTGGTCCATTGCAGGCCACTGACAAACAAACACCCTGATTTCCCATTGCCGTAAGAGGAGCTTGGGAAAAGTGGAAGGAAAACACACGTACGACTTCTGACCTCTGAGCCTGCCTGATGAAGTTAGAATGATTATGACTTGAGAGTGTTTCACTCTCTGAACCTCACTTTGCTCTTCTCCCAACGCAGCTCAGCTATCTACTTCGGAAGCTTGTTAGGTGCACTGCATAACGCAGGAAAAAAATTATGTTTTTTAAGATTGAAAGAGGAGAAATGTAGGCAAAGACTTATGAGCCAGAGTCTTTATTAAAGAAAGGAGTATTTATGGTTGGGGGAAATGCTTATGGTGCAACATTAAGGGGAAAAAGAATATATATTTTAATTATTTGTAGGGTCATAATTTGGTACCGTGTTTCTCAACAGAGGTGCTACAGGCATTTTGAACAGACCCTGTCTTCATTGCGTGGGATGTGCCAGCATCCCTGGCCCTTGCCTACTAGTATGTCATGAACACTCCCTAATCATAGGACAAACAACCAGGTTCCCAGCATTCTCACACCACATACACAACACATACACACCACACATACACCACACTTCTCACACACACACACACACACACACACACACACACACACACACACACACACACACACACACACACACACACAGACTGTTCCTCCTTGAGGACAGAAACCCTGTCTTTCTTGTTTTAATATCCCAGCCTGTGGCCCGGGCAGGGCCAGGCACCTTGTAGGTACCCCACTGCTGCCACCCTGGTCCTATAGACCATAATTGCTTGCCTGTACCTCCAGACTGGTCTCTGAGATCCCACCCTGTGTGCTATACTTTAGTCTCCACATAGCTGTCTGAGTGTTTTCTTTAAAGCAGGAGTCATGCCAGTTCCCTGCTCATTACCCTCAGTGCCTTCTCATTTATACCTAGAAAAAAGTCGTAACTCCCTGCCTTGGCTCTCAGGCCCTGTGTAATGTTGGCCCCAATTCCTCTCTGCTCATCTCCTACTACATCCCTCACCCACACCATCCCAGCCAGCAGGCCTCCTTCCTGCTTGAAAACGCCAAGGCCATCGCCACCTCAGGGCCTTCACCTTGGCTGCCTCCCTGGCCTCACTCGCTCTCCCTGCTAACCTTGGCATGACTCACTTCTTTACATGTACACCTCAGCTGCTCCTCTGAGGAGTTTTACTTGATCATATGAGCTAAAACAGGCAACCTCTAATAGCATATGTCCCTGTTTTATTTCCTTTACACCACTTATTAGATCTAAAACAATTCTACTTATTTACTTCATTTACCCTGTTGATACAAAAAGCTCAGCTTCCCTGTACACCAGTGCTAAATAGAATCTTGGAGACAGAGTTTTGGGTGAAGTAGAAAAGGATAGCTTTATTACTTTGCCAGGCAAACGGGGACACAGTGGGCTCCTGCCTCGAAAAACTGTGTCTCTACTTGGAGAGGATAGTGAGAAGTTTCATAGTAATGGTTCAAAGAGGGCATGATCAGCTCTTGGACGTTCTGCTGATGAGGTGGGGGTGAGGTAAGTAAGAGTCAGCATCATCAACCTTCAGGTTCCAGCTGGTCTGGGGTCTACATGCTTGTGGGCAGCACACCATTGTTAATCATTAACTTCTCCCACCTGGAGGGGGTTTCAGTATCTGCAAAACAGCTCAAAGAAATTGTTTTCTATATCCATTGTTGGGGAGCCAGGACCTTGCCCCAAGGCTGCACTGTGTTTCTCTTGACTGTTTCTCACTGGTCTCGCATCCCCTCCCTTCCCTGATTAACAACTGCTTGAATCTGCCCGTTGGAACTCAGAGAAGGTCATGGAGGCTGAATGAAGTCTATTTCCTGTAATCAAAGAAATGGGGGACACAGAAAGCCTTTGTGCCCAGGAGCCCCTCAGGGCCCTGCTCGGTATCCCTGTCTCCCCCAACTAAGAATGTTCCTGTGTATCATTAGTGTCTAAAAGATACTGAACACAAGGACAGAGGAATAAATGAGTGATTGGATGAGAGGGTGGATGGGTGAAGGGTAGGTGGGAGGATGAGTGGGTGGAAGGAAAGATGGGTGGGTGGGTGAAAGGATGGTAGGCAGAGATAGTTGGAGTGAGTGGAGATGGATCAAAAGATGGGTAAATGGGCAAATGGATGGAAGCGTGAGTGGATGAATGGGACATGAGGAAAGAGGAAAGATAGGTAGATGGATAGAGGAATTGGTGGATGGATGGAAAGGTTAATGATAGACAGATGGAGAGTGGATGGGATGGTCTGTGAAAGGGTAGGTATGTTGGTGAATGGTTGCTAAGCACCACTGAGTGGCATGTGTTGGTGGGATTTGCCTTTTTCCTTTGTAGAATAGGAGAGGTGTGGTCTATTGCTATGAGGGAGGTGGAGGGAATAGGATGAGTTTGGAAAAGTTTGAGAAAAGGGGGAGGGCTTACTAGGCATAGGTAGAAGACTGAAACAGTGCTGAAGGCTCAACTGTGCTGAGAAAAGTCCATGTTGAAGTGGTGAACAGTAAGGCAGAGTAGCCTGTAGCTAAGCCACAGCACCCTTCGCTGATTTCCTCCTTATCCTCGCAGCGCCTCTGCCCGAACCCTTCCATCTCCAGGAGGGTAAGGTGGGCTTCATTGAGAACAAGTTTTGTAATATATTTTACGGACTTAGAAAAGGCAAGAACTTCTCCGTGCATGAGGACATGCTGTGTGCTGGGGACTTCTCGACAGGAAAGGCCATCTGCCAAGTGAGTAAGGTCATTTCTGTTCTTCCCTTGCCTGTTCTCAGGGCCTCAGTTTCCCTAGGGGAGGGGCTGTGTTGCCTCTACTGTCTTTGTGGAGACCCCTGGGACTTCCCATTTCCTCCCTCCACATGTCTTCCTGGGCTCAATTCCTTGGCAGTGTCCCCCAGGATAGCCCCTTCCTAAGCCCCTTGCACATAAGGGCATCTACTGGCAGCACCCTCAAACAGCATCTTTTTATGAGGCATACCTTAAAGTTTTTATTTAAGTATAACATACATACAAAAGAATCTATTCATGCTGTTTTCATAAGTTGGATGAACTTTCACATAGTTACGCAACAGATGACCAATACCCCAGAGGTCCCACTCACACCTCCTTCCTATCACCAACACCCAACAGAAACCGCCATCTTCACTTTTGACAACTTAGATTAGATTCTGAATGTTCCAAAAATAGAATTTATTTCCAGTTGTCAGTCTTTCGTGTCTTTATATTTGTGAGATTCATCCAAACTGTTAAATGTAGTTATAGTTTGTTGAGTCTCATTGCTCTACAGGACTCTATTGTGTGAATTGAATTCTATGATCAGTTCTACTCTTGATGGGTATTTTAGAGGTTTCCAAGTTTTTCATTTCATTTCACTTCCAAATATTTAATCTTCTATTTCACAGAAACCCTTGAGTAGAATTGTTGAATTAAAAGGTATGTGTATATTCAGCTTTGGCAGATATTTCCTAACAACATCTCCAAAGTGGTTGCACTTCATTCCAGCAGTGGATGAGAGTTTAACATTTATTTATTTTATTTATTTATTTTCCTTATTTTTTTTGGCTGTGTCGTGTCTTAGTTGCACCACAAGGGATCTTTGCTGAGGCACGCGGGATCTTTCGTTATGGTGCGCGGTCTCCTCCGGTTTCTCTCTGGTTGTGGTTCTCAGGCTTCTCTCTAGTTGTCGTGTGTGGGTTTTCTCTCTCTAGCTGTTGTGCGTGGGGCTCCGGAGTGCATGGGCTCTGTAGTTGTGGCATGCAGGTTCTCTTGAGGCGCACGAGCTCATTAGTTGCGGCACGCTGGCTTAGTTGCCCCGTGGCATTTGGGATCTTAGTTCCTCAACCAGGGATTGAACCCGCGTCCCCTGCATTGGAAGGCAGATTTTTTACCACTGGATCACCAGGGAAGTCCTGGATGAGAGTTTATATCCTCGCCAACACTTTGCACTTTCCATCTTTTCTCACTTTGATAGCTTATGGTGGTTTGCATGTCCCTGATGACAAGTTAAATGTACTTCCATATGTTTATTGTCATTGGATATCTTCTCTAAAGTTTCCCTTCAAGATTTTCCCCCCTCTCACTTTTCTGTTGGGTTGTCTTCTTTTCCTTTAGGGACTCTTTGTGTATTTTTACATATTACAGGTATGAGTCCACTGTTGGATATTTGAATTGTAAACATTTCTTTCCTCTCTCTGTAATGCCCAATTTTAGAGGTGGGCAAACAGGTCCGGAGAGGGAAAGTAGCTACCCTAAAATAAGGCAGCACAACCTGGTCCCCCGTATTCTGACCCCAAGCCTAACCTGACCTCCACCATATCCGCCTCAGGGCCCAGCCTCCCAAGCTGGCATCATGTGCGGAGCTCTTGCATAGATGGCATTGTGGAGTGGAGGGGAGAGCATTAGGGTTCTGGAGTTAGAGACACTGCTCTGCCCTGAAGGTCTTTTCACTTTCTGAGCCCATGTCCTCATTTATACTGTAGGATTCTGAGGCCTCCTTCACGGGATTGTCAAAAGGATGGTGTAGTGGGTTGGATAGTGTCCCCTACATTTGTAACCATTTGGAATCTCAGAAAGTGACCTGATTTGGAAATAGGTCTTTGCAGATGTGATTAGCTAAGAATCTCGAGATGAAACCATTTTGAATTTAGAGTGGGCTGAGGGATAGACAGAGAGGTACTTGATTTCAGACTTCTGGTTTCCAGAACTGTGAGAAGAGAAATTTCTGTTGTTTTTATAGTGACCCAGTTTGTGGTAATATGCTTTGGCACCCCAGGAAATGCACACAGGAGGGATGGGATGCGCCTGGTCCTGGAGAAGGCCTCACGGACAGCTGTTTTCACGGCAGCCCAGTGGAGCTGCTGAGCCAGAGGGAAGAAGCTCGGCCACCTGCCCTCCTGGTAGGAGGTAGACCCAGCTTTCTTGGTTCCCAGTGCACAACCCATGGCTGTCTGGCTTGGGCCGTTGTTCTCACAGAGTCAGCTGCACCTGCAGGTGAAATAAAGGGCTGAGTCCCCCGAGTCCCCATCTGGCTGTCACCGTAGACCTCCCTTCCAGCCTGCAGAGGTCATGGCCATGGAGTTCAGGGCCGGAGCCCTTTGTCTGCTTGCCTGCTGGACATCCATTCTGCCTCTTGACCCCACCCCCTCTCGTTTCTCCCCAGGCTGAGGACACCATTGAGCTGGACACCCAGGAGCCCCAGCACATGGCCCCTCCTGCCCCCCTTAGCCTTTCAGTCACCACAGCCTGTCTGAGAGGTTCCATCTAGATTCATCTTCTGTCACATGCCTGCTCTGGTCCCCAACCTCCAACCGGGGCTCTCTTCTCTCACTGAAGTGCCCTCCCCCAGCACAGGACACCCAGAAACAAGTCTGAGGAGAGACAGACCCCAGGAGCACTCAGTGCTCAGACTGTGGGGCAGGACAGACCTGGGTCCAGTCTTCAGTCTGTAATGTAGTGATTATGACCTTAGATAACCCGTGAAATGGGGTTGCTAACGGCCTCCACTTAATAAGGTCCTTATAGAAGATTCAGTACTGTGCCTGGCATTCAGTAGGTGCTTAACACCTGCTGGCTTTCAATCTCCTGGCCTGGTCTGCCTCCCTCTATCTGCATTGTACCTGTTCTTCTGGGCCTGTCTTAGACCTGTCCTCTCACCCAAGGTAGAATTCATTGCTCTGGCCCTGCCCAACACACACACACACACACACACACACACACACACACACACACACACTGTTTGCTGCGTGTCTTCAGTAGTGCAAAGTGCAGCTCACTTTGCATGGGATACATTAGTGTTGGGCCTTCCTCTGCCTTCTGAGAACTCCCCAGGGGCTAGGAGGCTATTGGAGCCCTTCCCATCTCCCTCGGACTGGTCCAGAATCCATCATAATATGGACAACCACATGGCTCATCTGCACGAATCCCTGAGGCCTGGAGTGGACAGGGACCAGGCCTTCCCGGGCCTTGAACAGCTTGGGGTGGGTACACTGTGGGGAAGGCCAAGGGCACCCCAGCTAGGGAGCACAGAGGCACATTCCCAATCTCCAAGAAGACCCCATGTATGACTTTCTTGGGTCTGCGGTGACAAATCACCTCAAAGTGGGTGGCTAAAACAACAGAACTTTATTCTCTTACATTTCTGGAGGTCAAAAGTCTAAAGTCAAGGTGTTGGCCGGGCTGGTTCCTTCTGGAGACTCTAGGGGAGAATGTTTTCTTGCTTTTGCTAGCTTTTTCGAGGCCGCCAGCATTCCTTGGCTCATGGTCCCTTCCTCTGTCCCCAAAGCACATTGCTCCTACCTCTGCTTCTGTCATCACATCTCCTCCTCTGACTCTGACCTCCTGCCTCCCTCTTTCCTCATGAGAATCTTTCTGATTACATTGGGTCCACCCAGATAATCCAGGATAGTCTTCCTATTTCAAGATGCTCAACTCCATCACAGCTGCAGAGTCCCTTTTGCCACGTAAGGTAACATAGCCAAAGGGTCCAGTGATGAGGATGGGCATCTTTGAGGGTTATTTTTGGCCAGCTACACCATGTACCCTTCTCTCTCCTTCAAGCCGCCACTTCCCCCACCCCCTCCTCAGCTGGAGATCTTCTCATTTCACTGAGAACGCCAAAGCAATCAATCAGCCTAGAGCCCATTCATCTTGCCAGCCCCACCCTAGCATCTTCCATCTCTCCTGAGCCTCATGGCCCATCCCAGCCAGTCTGTCCTGGAGCTCTGGGTGCCCAAAGGCCCTCCTACTTCATGTCTTCTGTCTCCCTCTTTCCTGGCTCCTGTGTAAACGTGCAACAGCACTCTCCCTCCTGCAATTGCCCAGTTTCTCTGCCTTCCTTCCCCAAAAGACTCACAGCAGCACTGAATCTAACCCACTCCACCCAGGAGTGTCGCCAATGTGCCACCAGAGCCACATGACCAACATCCCCAAGAGCCTGTCTTGCCAGAGCCACCTGTGGACCTGAGTCCTCCTCTCACTCAGCACTTCAGCAAGTCTCACTCCCATTTCCTGGGCACCAGGACTAGCCAGCTACTCTGCTGTGCACCTGGTCCCCTCCCCTCCCACCTCTAAATGCTGGAGACCCCAGGGCTCCGTGCTCAGCCTGCTGCTTCCCCTCTGCAGTTCCTCCCTGGTTGGTGAGAAAGGCTCAGATTTGAAAGGTCCTGTTGCCTCCTTCAACATATTGCCCCAAATCTGACTGTTTCTTACTGCCCTGGCCCCTCCCCATCAGTAATCTCTCACCTTCCCTCCTGTAGCTACCTCCCAACTGGTTCATTCTCCACACAGCACCAGAGTGATCCAGGTGCTAGACATAACCTAGACAGTTCTCCATGGGGGTCAATTCTAACGCCCCACCATAAGGCCCTGTGACCCCATGTCCCATCTATCCCCCTTGCTCCACACACATCACTGCTCTTCCTCCCCCCCACCTGGCTCAACCCTCCTCTCCTCGTCTGCACTTACTGCTCCCCCTTCTCCTGCATCAGAAAGTTAGGTTGTTTCTTGCCTGGAGTCTCAGCACAGGAAAGCTTTGTGCCTCCACCCTATGAAGTGCCCTTCCCTTCCTGTCCTGTCCCTTCCATGGCTTGTTTCCACATGTCACATCTGACAATGGCAGGCTAATTGGCTTATTTACAAAAGCACCGCAAAAGAGGAGGCTTGTCATTTCGCCGCTGTGCCCAAAGGCGGAGGCTGCCCTGGATGCTGGATGTGCGTGTTGGACCGGTGAGTGGAGGAGCAGCAGGCGTGGCTACGGCCCCCGCTCCCCCACCCCCACCCCCAAGGATGGGACCTTCGCTTTGGCTGATGAGTGAGGGGATTTCCAAGCAGATTGTCCTGCCCTGACAGCATTTTAGGACTCCAGCAGCTTTCTGGGGACCCCCATCTTCTCCCCGAGCAAAACAGGCTGCCTCCACCACGCCTGGGTATGGGCATTTTCTGAAAATGTTCAACCAAGAAGTTGAGAGAAAAATTAAAGGCCTAACTAAATGAATGAAAAAGGAGGAGGACCCACGTGGGCACATGCTGCTGCAGTTCAGGGTATTGCAAGAGCTGGGGACTGACGCAGCTTTAGCTGGCCAGGCTTTCCTCACAGAGCAGCTCTCTTGGGCCCTATGGTGCAGCTGCCCCTTCTCGGCCTTGGATAGTGCCCGTCCCGGACCACCAGGACCTCGCTGGGCACAGAGGCCCACATGTTGATAGGTTTAGATCAGTGATGGTCCCGAGGGTCAATCAGGAACGTCCTGTAGCGCGATTCCTCTGCCTGCCCGCATGGCCTAACAGGGCTGCTCGGCAGTGGGACGCTGGTGTTGGGACTTTCACAGAGGTGCACCTGAGTGAGCCTGGATGGCAGAGACTCATAAGCCCACCTTGCTACCTGGTCTTCTCAGACCTGGCTCAGTCACCCACATGAACTCCCATCTCTTTCCTAGGGCGATTCCGGGGGGCCCCTCGTCTGTGACTTCGCCAGTGCCTGGGTTCTGATGGGGCTGTCCAGCTGGGGCTTTGACTGCCGTCATCCCATTTACCCCAGCATCTTCACCAACGTCACCTACTTCACCGACTGGATCGTCGAGATCCAGAGACTCACACCTCTCCCTGAGCCCACGTCCGCTCGTCCTCAGACCCTGTTTCCATACCAGACTCTGCAGGCTGCGGGCTCGCCTGGGCCTGGCACAGCCTTTGTGCCTCCACAGAGCTGGCCCCTGCTGTTGTTCATGCTTGGGGCCGTATGGAAAGCCCTGCAGTGATCCCCCAAGCCCCTCTGCTCTTGCTCTCTGCCTCAGGGCCCAGTCTCCTCGCTGGAACCTTCTGCCTCTCCCCTCCCGCAGCCCCATCACCTTTCAGTGGTCCCTTCTTCGCTTTCCTGTCCAACTGCTGCCACCCCACAAACCAAGCATGAAAAAAACAAATACAAACTAATGAAAGAGTCATCTTGCTCCTGTCTTGGGGCCCTATTGCCCGCCGTGATCCTCAGCACTCACCCTTTCCCTTGAGGTCTGTTGTCTGACTCCGTGGACAAGGAAACAGGACCGGGCAGGGAGACTATCCCAGGAGGAAAGCAGGAGTGAGGACACTGAAGGAGTCCAGCTGGGGAGAGAGAAAGGTGTCTTCACTTGCAGACACCACTCCTGCCATGGGGGTGCACAGGCCTTCAGAGGAAGGATATGTCAGCTCCAGCTGCCATAACAAATACCACAGGCAATGTGGCTTAAACAAGAGGAATTTATCACCTCACAGTTCTGGAGCCCAGAAGTCTAAAGTCTCTCTCCTTGGCTGATAGATGGCCATCTTCTCCCTGTGTCCTCACATTGTCTTCCCTCTGTGTGTTTCTGTGTCCAAATTCTCCCTTCCTATAACAGCACCAATCATATTGGATTAGGGGCTACCCTAGCGACCTCATGTTAACTCAATTATCTCTTTAAAAGCTCTACTCCAAATAAAGTCACATTCTGGGGACTTCTCTGGAGATCCGGGGTTTAAGACTCCACGTTTCTATTGCATTGGGCACGGGTTCCATCCCTGGTAGGGGAACTAAGATCCCACATGCTGCATGGTGCAACCAAAAAAAAAAAAATGTCACATTCTGAGGTACTGGGGTTAGGACTTCAACATATGTATTTGGGGGGGGGGCATAATTCAGCCTTTAATAGGAAGTAAGACATTTTGCCAGGTGTCTGTAGTACAAGGGAGTAAGGATCTTTCCCAAAGTAAAGAACCGTCACTCGTGGGATATGGAGGAACAAGGACCAGCTCCCCACAGAGGTAGAGGGAAGTTCCCAGAGTGCGGGACAATTGAGTTGAACTGCAGTACATGACCCAGGCCTTGAGGATGGGGCTTCCAGCCTGCAGCATAGAGGGCTGTTGAATGTGGCAGGTCTAGCAGAGTGAGTGGGAAAGAGAGAGAGGAGGCCCGAAGCCAGGCTGTGAGCTGAGGTGCAGGCTGGCAGTCCTCAGACCTCTGCTCCTAGAGTCGACTTCCAGCACCCTCCTCACCCACCCCCATGCTCCCACTCTCCATAGTCTGAAGGGGCCCAACTCACTGCACCCCAAACCCACATGACACTGCTCTCTTCTGTGTAGGAGCCCAGGCCAGCCTGGCCCAAGATGTCCACAGACCTCCAGCAGTTGGAGCCTGGTGTCTCCTTTCTGCTTAGCTGACTCAGGACTTAGTGGCCTGGCAATAAGCCTTGAAGCAATGCTCTAGTCATCCTTCCTACCAATATGCCTGACACAGAGTCCTTGTGCAGCCATCGGGATCCCAGGAGGCCTCGCAATGCACCCGCCCCAGCCTTTCTAACCCATGGTAATGTGGTAAATTTCCCATTTAGCTCATATCCAATATGGACTAGATGCCATTCAAAGGGTTCAGTGGAAGTTCTTTCCAATCCTGGCATTGCCCAGATATCCTGAACCCTCACTGGCAGGTGAGCACAGATGGACTCGTATGCACATGAACACTGGGAAGCCAGTGGCTGCAGCCAGGACCCTGCACAGGAACTCCCTTCCCAGGATGATCATGGGAGGCCTCAAGAAAGTGTCTTCCCAGCGTCCACACCTGTCTAGGCATGGCCGCACTCCCTGCCTCTGGCCATCCCTCCGGCTGGAGCTCTACCACTGAGGTACCACCACACCTAGCAGGAGAGCCTTTGGGCACCCAGAGCTCCAGGACAGACTGGCTGGGATGGGCCATGAGGCTCAGGAGAGATGGAAGATGCTAGGGTGGGGCTGGCAAGATGAATGGGCTCTAGGCTGATTGATTGCTTTGGCGTTCTCAGTGAAATGAGAAGATCTCCAGCTGAGGAGGGGGTGGGGGAAGTGGCGGCTTGAAGGAGAGAGAAGGGTACATGGTGTAGCTGGCCAAAAATAACCCTCAAAGATGCCCATCCTCATCACTGGACCCTTTGGCTATGTTACCTTACGTGGCAAAAGGGACTCTGCAGCTGTGATGGAGTTGAGCATCTTGAAATAGGAAGACTATCCTGGATTATCTGGGTGGACCCAATGTAATCAGAAAGATTCTCATGAGGAAAGAGGGAGGCAGGAGGTCAGAGTCAGAGGAGGAGATGTGATGACAGAAGCAGAGGTAGGAGCAATGTGCTTTGGGGACAGAGGAAGGGACCATGAGCCAAGGAATGCTGGCGGCCTCGAAAAAGCTAGCAAAAGCAAGAAAACATTCTCCCCTAGAGTCTCCAGAAGGAACCAGCCCGGCCAACACCTTGACTTTAGACTTTTGACCTCCAGAAATGTAAGAGAATAAAGTTCTGTTGTTTTAGCCACCCACTTTGAGGTGATTTGTCACCGCAGACCCAAGAAAGTCATACATGGGGTCTTCTTGGAGATTGGGAATGTGCCTCTGTGCTCCCTAGCTGGGGTGCCCTTGGCCTTCCCCACAGTGTACCCACCCCAAGCTGTTCAAGGCCCGGGAAGGCCTGGTCCCTGTCCACTCCAGGCCTCAGGGATTCGTGCAGATGAGCCATGTGGTTGTCCATATTATGATGGATTCTGGGCCAGTCCGAGGGAGATGGGAAGGGCTCCAATAGCCTCCTAGCCCCTGGGGAGTTCTCAGAAGGCAGAGGAAGGCCCAACACTAATGTATCCCATGCAAAGTGAGCTGCACTTTGCACTACTGAAGACACGCAGCAAACAGTGTGTGTGTGTGTGTGTGTGTGTGTGTGTGTGTGTGTGTGTGTGTGTGTGTTGGGCAGGGCCAGAGCAATGAATTCTACCTTGGGTGAGAGGACAGGTCTAAGACAGGCCCAGAAGAACAGGTACAATGCAGATAGAGGGAGGCAGACCAGGCCAGGAGATTGAAAGCCAGCAGGTGTTAAGCACCTACTGAATGCCAGGCACAGTACTGAATCTTCTATAAGGACCTTATTAAGTGGAGGCCGTTAGCAACCCCATTTCACGGGTTATCTAAGGTCATAATCACTACATTACAGACTGAAGACTGGACCCAGGTCTGTCCTGCCCCACAGTCTGAGCACTGAGTGCTCCTGGGGTCTGTCTCTCCTCAGACTTGTTTCTGGGTGTCCTGTGCTGGGGGAGGGCACTTCAGTGAGAGAAGAGAGCCCCGGTTGGAGGTTGGGGACCAGAGCAGGCATGTGACAGAAGATGAATCTAGATGGAACCTCTCAGACAGGCTGTGGTGACTGAAAGGCTAAGGGGGGCAGGAGGGGCCATGTGCTGGGGCTCCTGGGTGTCCAGCTCAATGGTGTCCTCAGCCTGGGGAGAAACGAGAGGGGGTGGGGTCAAGAGGCAGAATGGATGTCCAGCAGGCAAGCAGACAAAGGGCTCCGGCCCTGAACTCCATGGCCATGACCTCTGCAGGCTGGAAGGGAGGTCTACGGTGACAGCCAGATGGGGACTCGGGGGACTCAGCCCTTTATTTCACCTGCAGGTGCAGCTGACTCTGTGAGAACAACGGCCCAAGCCAGACAGCCATGGGTTGTGCACTGGGAACCAAGAAAGCTGGGTCTACCTCCTACCAGGAGGGCAGGTGGCCGAGCTTCTTCCCTCTGGCTCAGCAGCTCCACTGGGCTGCCGTGAAAACAGCTGTCCGTGAGGCCTTCTCCAGGACCAGGCGCATCCCATCCCTCCTGTGTGCATTTCCTGGGGTGCCAAAGCATATTACCACAAACTGGGTCACTATAAAAACAACAGAAATTTCTCTTCTCACAGTTCTGGAAACCAGAAGTCTGAAATCAAGTACCTCTCTGTCTATCCCTCAGCCCACTCTAAATTCAAAATGGTTTCATCTCGAGATTCTTAGCTAATCACATCTGCAAAGACCTATTTCCAAATCAGGTCACTTTCTGAGATTCCAAATGGTTACAAATGTAGGGGACACTATCCAACCCACTACACCATCCTTTTGACAATCCCGTGAAGGAGGCCTCAGAATCCTACAGTATAAATGAGGACATGGGCTCAGAAAGTGAAAAGACCTTCAGGGCAGAGCAGTGTCTCTAACTCCAGAACCCTAATGCTCTCCCCTCCACTCCACAATGCCATCTATGCAAGAGCTCCGCACATGATGCCAGCTTGGGAGGCTGGGCCCTGAGGCGGATATGGTGGAGGTCAGGTTAGGCTTGGGGTCAGAATACGGGGGACCAGGTTGTGCTGCCTTATTTTAGGGTAGCTACTTTCCCTCTCCGGACCTGTTTGCCCACCTCTAAAATTGGGCATTACAGAGAGAGGAAAGAAATGTTTACAATTCAAATATCCAACAGTGGACTCATACCTGTAATATGTAAAAATACACAAAGAGTCCCTAAAGGAAAAGAAGACAACCCAACAGAAAAGTGAGAGGGGGGAAAATCTTGAAGGGAAACTTTAGAGAAGATATCCAATGACAATAAACATATGGAAGTACATTTAACTTGTCATCAGGGACATGCAAACCACCATAAGCTATCAAAGTGAGAAAAGATGGAAAGTGCAAAGTGTTGGCGAGGATATAAACTCTCATCCAGGACTTCCCTGGTGATCCAGTGGTAAAAAATCTGCCTTCCAATGCAGGGGACGCGGGTTCAATCCCTGGTTGAGGAACTAAGATCCCAAATGCCACGGGGCAACTAAGCCAGCGTGCCGCAACTAATGAGCTCGTGCGCCTCAAGAGAACCTGCATGCCACAACTACAGAGCCCATGCACTCCGGAGCCCCACGCACAACAGCTAGAGAGAGAAAACCCACACACGACAACTAGAGAGAAGCCTGAGAACCACAACCAGAGAGAAACCGGAGGAGACCGCGCACCATAACGAAAGATCCCGCGTGCCTCAGCAAAGATCCCTTGTGGTGCAACTAAGACACGACACAGCCAAAAAAAATAAGGAAAATAAATAAATAAAATAAATAAATGTTAAACTCTCATCCACTGCTGGAATGAAGTGCAACCACTTTGGAGATGTTGTTAGGAAATATCTGCCAAAGCTGAATATACACATACCTTTTAATTCAACAATTCTACTCAAGGGTTTCTGTGAAATAGAAGATTAAATATTTGGAAGTGAAATGAAATGAAAAACTTGGAAACCTCTAAAATACCCATCAAGAGTAGAACTGATCATAGAATTCAATTCACACAATAGAGTCCTGTAGAGCAATGAGACTCAACAAACTATAACTACATTTAACAGTTTGGATGAATCTCACAAATATAAAGACACGAAAGACTGACAACTGGAAATAAATTCTATTTTTGGAACATTCAGAATCTAATCTAAGTTGTCAAAAGTGAAGATGGCGGTTTCTGTTGGGTGTTGGTGATAGGAAGGAGGTGTGAGTGGGACCTCTGGGGTATTGGTCATCTGTTGCGTAACTATGTGAAAGTTCATCCAACTTATGAAAACAGCATGAATAGATTCTTTTGTATGTATGTTATACTTAAATAAAAACTTTAAGGTATGCCTCATAAAAAGATGCTGTTTGAGGGTGCTGCCAGTAGATGCCCTTATGTGCAAGGGGCTTAGGAAGGGGCTATCCTGGGGGACACTGCCAAGGAATTGAGCCCAGGAAGACATGTGGAGGGAGGAAATGGGAAGTCCCAGGGGTCTCCACAAAGACAGTAGAGGCAACACAGCCCCTCCCCTAGGGAAACTGAGGCCCTGAGAACAGGCAAGGGAAGAACAGAAATGACCTTACTCACTTGGCAGATGGCCTTTCCTGTCGAGAAGTCCCCAGCACACAGCATGTCCTCATGCACGGAGAAGTTCTTGCCTTTTCTAAGTCCGTAAAATATATTACAAAACTTGTTCTCAATGAAGCCCACCTTACCCTCCTGGAGATGGAAGGGTTCGGGCAGAGGCGCTGCGAGGATAAGGAGGAAATCAGCGAAGGGTGCTGTGGCTTAGCTACAGGCTACTCTGCCTTACTGTTCACCACTTCAACATGGACTTTTCTCAGCACAGTTGAGCCTTCAGCACTGTTTCAGTCTTCTACCTATGCCTAGTAAGCCCTCCCCCTTTTCTCAAACTTTTCCAAACTCATCCTATTCCCTCCACCTCCCTCATAGCAATAGACCACACCTCTCCTATTCTACAAAGGAAAAAGGCAAATCCCACCAACACATGCCACTCAGTGGTGCTTAGCAACCATTCACCAACATACCTACCCTTTCACAGACCATCCCATCCACTCTCCATCTGTCTATCATTAACCTTTCCATCCATCCACCAATTCCTCTATCCATCTACCTATCTTTCCTCTTTCCTCATGTCCCATTCATCCACTCACGCTTCCATCCATTTGCCCATTTACCCATCTTTTGATCCATCTCCACTCACTCCAACTATCTCTGCCTACCATCCTTTCACCCACCCACCCATCTTTCCTTCCACCCACTCATCCTCCCACCTACCCTTCACCCATCCACCCTCTCATCCAATCACTCATTTATTCCTCTGTCCTTGTGTTCAGTATCTTTTAGACACTAATGATACACAGGAACATTCTTAGTTGGGGGAGACAGGGATACCGAGCAGGGCCCTGAGGGGCTCCTGGGCACAAAGGCTTTCTGTGTCCCCCATTTCTTTGATTACAGGAAATAGACTTCATTCAGCCTCCATGACCTTCTCTGAGTTCCAACGGGCAGATTCAAGCAGTTGTTAATCAGGGAAGGGAGGGGATGCGAGACCAGTGAGAAACAGTCAAGAGAAACACAGTGCAGCCTTGGGGCAAGGTCCTGGCTCCCCAACAATGGATATAGAAAACAATTTCTTTGAGCTGTTTTGCAGATACTGAAACCCCCTCCAGGTGGGAGAAGTTAATGATTAACAATGGTGTGCTGCCCACAAGCATGTAGACCCCAGACCAGCTGGAACCTGAAGGTTGATGATGCTGACTCTTACTTACCTCACCCCCACCTCATCAGCAGAACGTCCAAGAGCTGATCATGCCCTCTTTGAACCATTACTATGAAACTTCTCACTATCCTCTCCAAGTAGAGACACAGTTTTTCGAGGCAGGAGCCCACTGTGTCCCCGTTTGCCTGGCAAAGTAATAAAGCTATCCTTTTCTACTTCACCCAAAACTCTGTCTCCAAGATTCTATTTAGCACTGGTGTACAGGGAAGCTGAGCTTTTTGTATCAACAGGGTAAATGAAGTAAATAAGTAGAATTGTTTTAGATCTAATAAGTGGTGTAAAGGAAATAAAACAGGGACATATGCTATTAGAGGTTGCCTGTTTTAGCTCATATGATCAAGTAAAACTCCTCAGAGGAGCAGCTGAGGTGTACATGTAAAGAAGTGAGTCATGCCAAGGTTAGCAGGGAGAGCGAGTGAGGCCAGGGAGGCAGCCAAGGTGAAGGCCCTGAGGTGGCGATGGCCTTGGCGTTTTCAAGCAGGAAGGAGGCCTGCTGGCTGGGATGGTGTGGGTGAGGGATGTAGTAGGAGATGAGCAGAGAGGAATTGGGGCCAACATTACACAGGGCCTGAGAGCCAAGGCAGGGAGTTACGACTTTTTTCTAGGTATAAATGAGAAGGCACTGAGGGTAATGAGCAGGGAACTGGCATGACTCCTGCTTTAAAGAAAACACTCAGACAGCTATGTGGAGACTAAAGTATAGCACACAGGGTGGGATCTCAGAGACCAGTCTGGAGGTACAGGCAAGCAATTATGGTCTATAGGACCAGGGTGGCAGCAGTGGGGTACCTACAAGGTGCCTGGCCCTGCCCGGGCCACAGGCTGGGATATTAAAACAAGAAAGACAGGGTTTCTGTCCTCAAGGAGGAACAGTCTGTGTGTGTGTGTGTGTGTGTGTGTGTGTGTGTGAGAAATGTGGTGTATGTGTGGTGTGTATGTGTTGTGTATGTGGTGTGAGAATGCTGGGAACCTGGTTGTTTGTCCTATGATTAGGGAGTGTTCATGACATACTAGTAGGCAAGGGCCAGGGATGCTGGCACATCCCACGCAATGAAGACAGGGTCTGTTCAAAATGCCTGTAGCACCTCTGTTGAGAAACACGGTACCAAATTATGACCCTACAAATAATTAAAATATATATTCTTTTTCCCCTTAATTTTGCACCATAAGCATTTCCCCCAACCATAAATACTCCTTTCTTTAATAAAGACTCTGGCTCATTAGTCTTTGCCTACATTTCTCCTCTTTCAATCTTAAAAAACATAATTTTTTTCCTGCGTTATGCAGTGCACCTAACAAGCTTCCGAAGTAGATAGCTGAGCTGCGTTGGGAGAAGAGCAAAGTGAGGTTCAGAGAGTGAAACACTCTCAAGTCATAATCATTCTAACTTCATCAGGCAGGCTCAGAGGTCAGAAGTCGTACGTGTGTTTTCCTTCCACTTTTCCCAAGCTCCTCTTACGGCAATGGGAAATCAGGGTGTTTGTTTGTCAGTGGCCTGCAATGGACCAGGCCCCAAGCATGACCTTTGAGTTGAATCAAGTCATCTCAGATCCATGGTTGATTAAAACCTTGGAATCCAGAACCAGAAAGACTTCAAGAACCCAGAATCTTGATTCCAAAAGTCAAAGATTCCCAGACTTCCAGTGTAAACCTTTGCACTTAGGGAACACTGAAGCTTTACAGTCACACACTTGCAGAACTAGAACTAGAATGGTCCACTCCTCTAGAAATGACGCTTAGTGGGCCAGGGTCCAGTGCCTCTTTGCTTGGGGACCCCTCAGGAGGAGCCACACCTCCCTTCTTCCCTCCTTTGTCCTTCTCCCCTTCCTCCTCCCCACCCTCATCTGCCCCCAACCCGACTCTCCTACACCCTCTCACTTTCCTCGTTGAGCATCCCCCAGCCAGTTATCCAGCAGGATGAGTTACTGGGTAGCTGCATGCCAGCGACTGGGAGGCAGGCGGGGATGATGTAGGAGGTGAAATTCACAGGAAAGAGCAGCTGCAACATGGCTATGTCACTCCCGAAGGGATGTAACTTCTCAAAGTCTGGGTGCATGATAATCCGGCTCAGTGACATCTCTCGGGTGTGCTGGGTGTGCTGGTGCAGCTGGGTGCTTCCTAACAGAACCCGGTAGTTCTCCGGGGCGTGAGATTTTCTGGAGGAAGAGGGCACATTGTCACCGTCATCTCTGCGTGTGGGCTAGCTCTTTCCCTGCATCCTCATCTAACTGCCCACAGGCCTCTACCCCACATGATGCTAGACAGCTTTTATCTCCCCATTTCTAGCGTTCAGGAGTCCTTCTTTCTTGGGGCTAATTGCTATTCTACTTACAACCTCAGACACACGGCTTCTCCATCACACACTAGAATCAGAGGAGCATTGAATCCTTGTGCTGGAAAGATCCTTGGTGGCGTATCAAATGAAGGTCTTTGATTGTACACAGGAGGAGTTCTGGCTCAATCCCAGCTCTAACTTTACCCTTCCCAAGACTCCCTACAGTCCACCTTCTGGCCCCACACTCTTCCTGACCTCTCCTTTCTTTAAACACCTTCCTGCCCAAGGGCTGCTTCTCCACTTAGTTATAAGGACTCACAAAAGATTTGTTAAATAAATGAGCAAATGAGTGCAGGAAACAGAACCTTGCCTTGTTCCCTGAACACAGGTGCTGAAACTTCCCACCTCCCTGACTGTTTGCACGGCTCATCCACCTGGAGACCCCCTCATGCTCCCCTTGCCCAAACCCTTCCCCTCCAGCAAGCCCCTCGCTCTGCATAGCCCTTGTCCGGAACCCCCAGCCCATGCATCTGCCCTTCTCACCCATGTTGGGCCTTCTCTTGTGACAGGATGGAGACAGGGTGAGGTGGGGACTTGCCACCCCTGATGTCACAAAGGGGCTTGCATGGATCGTCATATGGAGTAGGCGCCAATAGGACTCTAAGCTCCGAAAGTTCCAGCTCCCAGACCTGGGCTGTGATGCCCCAACTCCCTGGGGACCCCTCCGCATCTGTTCAGACCCAGGCACTGAGCCAGGCCCAGGACGGCCAGGGGAATTAGACCCTTGAGCAGCAATGTCACTCTCCCAGGGAGCCCCAATTCCCTCCTATGCAGCCTGGCACCGTGGCTCCCCACAACGCACACCGGCGGCCATGACTCCTCCTGGGCACACAGTTGTGCGGGAGGAATAAGAAGAATTGCCCAGCTGCTGGCCAGACACGCGGCCCCAGGTCCCCGCCTAGAATCTTGCCGCAGACCGGCTGCAGAAAGCTAGAAGTTCCTGGCGGTGAGGGGTAAGGAACTGAAAAGCACCAGTATGGGGTCAGAAGGGCCAAGACAACTGATGGTTGCAAGGCTAGTTTATTCAAAGAGCATGAATGTATATATAGGTTTAGTACGGAACGAATACCAGACAACAAATCAGCAAACCTTGTATTTCCACATAATTCTGTCGCCACTATCTATGCGCCATTATCTATGCGCCATTATCTATGCATCACTATCTATGCATCACTATCTATGCGTCAGCATGCCTTATGGGCCGTTCTTTGGAGATACAGACTTCCCCCTCAGGGCAGCACGTCCTTCTTCTGGGGAGCAACCAGGGGCTCTTAGATCCAGAGCAGGCACCTGGAACGAAACTGGCCGCAAGCCATTTTCCTTTTTTACGCTCAATACCGCAGCGTCAGGAGTGCATACCAAGAAAGAGACAAGCAGTTCTCCGCAAAGCAGAAAGCTGAATAAGCTTACAGCTTGGGGGCCACCACATTTCCCCCTTTTTTATTATTTTTTAAAGCTTGATAATGTAGTTTTAAGCCATGAACATCCTGACGCAAGACAGCAAAGCGCCCCATTACAAATCTAACAATACAAGGTAATAAACCGATCACCAATAAAAGTAGTACACCAATTGATATCAGGCCTGAGAGCCCTCCATGAATCCATTGTATCGGATTTAGCCCTTGTAGTTGATCTAATAATCCTTGAATCAAATTCTGGGGTCCATCTTCGTCCAGGTGGGCCTCTTGAATAGCTTGTATTTCGGCATTTAACTTTTGAATATCAAGGCTAATGTGTCCATCAGTCCATACACTTAATATATGCATTTTTACTTTTTCCCAATCCCATTGTGAATCATTATATAAATGTTGAGTTACACAAATCCAGGTATATTTGGCATGACAAATCAAACGCATTTTTAATTTTAAAGCCATAACTTGATTCCCTATTCCTATTAGAACATTTTTTAATTCATCTACTTCCGTTTTTAGTTGGGTATCAATATGACTTTGTAGGGCTAATGCTACACTAGTATTTTTAGATAACTGATTAACATAATGAGCCTGGTGAATAGTTTGTGAAAGAGCAATCCCAGCAGTGGCCGCAGTAGCAGTTAAAGCTGCTAAGGCTAGGATTGCACATATTAGAACACCTATAAACCTCTTTGGTCGTTTTAATGCTTCAGTCAATTCCAGCCAGGCTTGCATGCCAGTGTTATGATACCATGGTTCAGACAAATTAACAGGTAACATTATATAAGAAGGTTGCTTCATAATCATAACAGATGCAGATCCTTTAACGGGCAAAACACAACTACTAAAGATACAATTAACACAAGTAATATTATAACCTATAGGATTCATAGTGTTTTCTACAATTAAATCTCCAATCAATAAAGCATAAGGAGGAGCGACGCAAGTAATCACCGGTCTATAAGAAAAGGATAAGGCAAGTTTCCAGAATTCCCATTGCTTGTAAAAAACAAGGCTGTTATTATTAACGGGGACAGAAGACACTAGTATGGTGCCATTATCATAATCTAAAGTACACCACACAGAGGCTTTAGTCCATGTATCATTACAAACAGGAAAATCAAACTGCGGGAATTCAGAAGCCATAAAAGCAGGAAATTGTAGTCCTGTGACAGTCTTTACGACCGTAATTTGATGTCCAGCTAATAACGTCCCTTGATTACCTATGGTAGTTTCAATACACAAATAATGTCCAGTATCTTCAATCCTCAAGCGATATATGCATAGAGAATGATCCAACGAAGTATTAGAAGCAAGCTTAGTTACTCTAGCATTCATTTGAATGGGAACGTTATCCTTATACCAAAATACAAAGGTGGATAAATCTTCTCGTCTAGGAACAATCAAGTAATTTGATTTCGATCTCCCCTCGCCTCCCTGACAAGTTGTCTCCTACTCCATCGCCGCATTCTTCTCGTCCGCCGGGGGAACCGGTTGGGGTGTGCTGTGGTCGATTGCGAGAGCCTCAGGCGACGCATTCTTCGAGTCAGGGTGTTTATTGGTGATGGCATGATAATGTCGAACCAAGCGCTCCGGGAGCCACCGCGGAGAGTCTGCCTCCCTAGGGAAAACACAAACATGGCCTCGGCCCCATACTAAAACAGGGTCTGGTCCATGCCAAAGGTTAGTCATGGGATCTTTCCATTTAACAAGCGCTTTTTCAGGAGGGGTTCCAGAAAGACCTGTAAACAATCGTTCATAAGGCGTGTGACTAAATGCATCTAAAGTTAAAAAATTTAAAATAAATAAAGCATGATTAAGCATAATCTGAGGAGATCTATCATATTCCCCCTTTTTTATTTTTTGTAATGTAATTTTTAATTGTCGGTTGGCACGTTCTACAATACCTTGACCCTGAGGATTGTAGGGAATGCCTGTTTTATGTGAAATATGGAAAGTTGCACAAAAATTGGCAAAAGCTTTACTCGTATATCCTGGAGCATTATCTGTTTTTAAAGCTTTAGGAATTCCCATAGATGCAAAACAATGAAATAAATGAGTAATTACATATTTAGTAGATTTCCCAGCCAAAGGCGTAGCACATATAAAATTAGAGTAAGTATCAACAGTTACATGAACAAATTGTAATTTACCAAAAAAGGGAATATGAGTAACATCCATTTGCCAAAGATGATGAGGGAGTAAACCCCGAGGATTGACTCCAAATTGTGGAACAGGAAGGTGGGGTAAACATTTAGAGCAGGACTTAACAATGTATCGGGCTGTTTCTCTAGAAATAGAGAATTGTTTTTGAAGCATAGCAGCAGATTGATGATGTAAATTATGTGATTGAGTAGCAAGATCCTGAGGTTGAGATAAACTTAAGCCTATAATCTTTGTATTTTCGTCAGCCAATTGATTTCCCAAAGACAATGGGCCAGGGAGACCTGAATGGGCTCGAATATGTAATATGGCTACAGGAAACTCATGCTGACGAATAATCTTTTGTAGTTGAAAGAAAGTCTGAAACAATTGAGAATCAACAGTATTGCCAATTATAGCAGTTTCTATGTTACGCAAAATAGTAACCAAATAATGGCTATCTGTATAGAGATTAAAAGAACAATGTGAAAAGATTTGAAAAGCCAAGGAAATCGCATGTAATTCAACTCGTTGGGCAGAGGTATGATCTGTTTGTTCTTTATGAAGTAAGTCATCAGAAATAACCACAGCGATGCCATTGGCAGAACCATCAGTAAAAACATTTGGGGCATTGAGAATAGGAGTTGAACAGATAGTTTTAGGAAAAATAAATAGATGTTGAGTAGCAAAACGAAGGAGCTTATTAGAAGGATAATGATTATCAATAATTCCTGAATATCCAGCAAAAGCAAGAGCCCAAAAATCAGAGACAAATAATAGCCAAGAATATTGATAAGTAGTATAAGGTATAATAATAGAATTTGGTTCATATCCTACCAACTGAATATTTCTTCTACGACCCAATTGAACAAGGGTTGCTATTAACTCATAATAAGGTGTAATGACTTTATTAGGCGTATTTTTCAATGAATCCATTCAAGAATTCCTGTTTCTTGCCATAATAAGGCGGTAGGGGTATGTGACGTAGCACAGATTATTAATAGTATAGGTAAAGAAGGCTCAATTCTAGTTAGTTGAGCAGATTGTATTGCTTTGTTTACAAGCTTGAGTGCTTGTTGAGCTTCAGAAGTTAAAATACGAGGGGAAGAAGGATCAGGACTTCCCTTTAGGATATTAAAAAGAGGCTGTAACTGACCCGTAGTTAATTTTAAAGAAGGTCGCAGCCAATTAATATCTCCTAATAACTTTTGAAAATCATTTAAAGTTTTAAGAACGTCAGTCCGTATCTCTATCTTCTGAGGTGTAATATTATAATTTGTGATATACTTACCAAGATATGAGAAAGGTGGGTTCATCTGTACTTTGTCAGCAGCAATGACTAGTCCTGATCGTGACAAATGACTTTGAAGGGAATTATAAGCCTTAAGTAAAATATGTTTATCAGAATAAGCAAGTAATAAGTCATCCATATAATGAATAAAATATATCTGAGGAAACTGTTTACGAACAGGGGCAATAACTTGAGCTACAAACTGTTGACATAAAGTAGGACTATTAGCCATACCCTGAGGCAGCATTTTCCATTGATAACGTTGCATAGGTTCTATAAAATTTAAAGAGGGTAAGCTAAAAGCAAATCGCAACTTATCAGCCGGAAATAGAGGAATAGTAAAAAAGCAATCCTTAAGATCAATAATAATAATCATATAATTTTTAGGTATGGCTGCAGGAGAAGGCAAACCTGGTTGCAGAGCTCCCATAATTACCATAGTTTGGTTAACAGCACGTAAATCTTGCAATAAACGATATTTTCCCGATTTTTTCTTTATAACAAATATAGGAGTATTCCAAGGGCTATTAGACTTTTCTAGTCTGCCCAAAGCAAGCTGTTCATTAATTATATTATGAGCCGCCATTAATTTCTCCTTAGAAAGGGGCCATTGGTCCACCCAGACAGGATTATCAGAAATCCAAGTTATAGGGTCAGCATGTGGTGGAGGAGAATCCAAGGCCCCTAGAAAAAACCCAAGCCTGTTTTATCCCGTTTATTATCAGTCCGTAAGGGTAATTTATTTCCCTGTTGATTTTTTCCCAAACCATTCCTAGGATCATACCCTTGATTTAACAATATATTAGTTACAGTAGGGTTGGGACTAAGCAATAGGATTCCCATTTGTTGTAATATATCTCTTCCCCAAAGGTTAACTGGCAGTCCGGGCAATACGTAGGGTTTGAATATTCCTTGATTACCTTCAGCATCCTGCCAATGTAGGTATTGCGAACTTTGTTGTGGAGAATTAGATTGGCCAATACCTTGCAACTGTGTAATGGTTTGGTGCACGGGCCAATTTTTTGGCCAATGTATAAACGAAATAACAGAAACATCAGCACCAGTATCTAATAACCCAGAAAAAGGCCTTCCATTTATTTTTAATACCAATTGTGGTCTTTCCCTACCAATTTGTTGAATCCAGTAAACTGCATCAGAGGAACCGAAAGCCCCAGTTCCTCTTTTGTTATGTTGTAAAATTTTTCCTTCTGGTATGAATGGAATTAATAGAAGCTGAGCTATTCGCATACCGGGTGTGATAAGAAAAGATCCTTTTGATGTTTGAACCATAACCTTTAATTCCCCTTCATAATCAGCATCAATCACCCCAGGAATAATAGTTAAGCCTTTCATAGACATATTACTTCTTCCAAGGATTATACCAACCGTTCCCTGGGGTAAAGGCCCAAAAGTTCCCGTAGGAAGGGCTTGGGGTCCCATATCCGAGGTTAATAAGAATTGGGTGGAGGCACAGAGGTCCAGTCCTGCACTATTTGGCGTGGCCCTTTGAAGGGAGGAGATTCCATTCCCTGAGGAACAAAGGTCTGAGCTGGAGGCGGTGGAGCAGGTTGTGAGGGGATTATTGACATTGCTCCAATTGTTTGATGGGGCCGGAGCAGGCCCCTCCGGAAGTTTCCCGACAAGGGAGTTCCATCTTTATGAGTCACTGATCGACATTCTTTAGCCCAATGCCGTCCTCTTTTGCATCGGGGACAAATTGTGGGAGGAGGAGATTTACCTTGAGGCACAGAACTTACGATAGGCATATTAAGAGTATCAACAGTACAATTTTTTGCAAAATGACCTGGCTTCCCACATTTAAAATAGTTTTTACTTTTAGCATTTGGGCCAAATCCTGCCTTAGTTAGGGCTGCAGCTATAGCTGCTCCCTGTAAGTAAGATGATCCAATATCAGAACAAACTCGAATATAATCCTCTAAATTTCCTTTCCTTTTCCATGGACGTATAGCTGCTTGACAAATATTATTAGCATTTTCGAAAGCCAATTGTTTGACGATAATTGCTCCAGAAGGACCATCAGAAATAATTCTATTAACAGCCTGTAATAATCTATCCACAAAATCAGCATAAGGTTCATCTGCCCCTTGCCTTATTTTAGCAAGGTCTTCAGTCCTAGTGGAGGCAGGTAAATGTTTCCATGCATGTAGAGCTATATGACTGATCTGAGCATAAGCCACAAAAGGGAAAGCTAATTGATCCTGTAATAACTGATGTTGTCCTTCCCCAATCAACATCTCATAATTTACTAGCACATTATGTGCAGTATTTCTTTCAGCTTGTTCAGCAGCCTTTTCATAATATTCTGATTTCCAAAGTAAATAGTCGCCACCAGTGAGACAAGCACGAGCAATAGATTTCCAGTCTGCTGGAGGCAATGCTTCTGTTGCAATAGTATCCAACATAGTAATAGTGAAAGGGGCTGTAGGCCCATATTGTGCACAGGCTGCTTTTAAATCTTTCAAAACCTTAAAGGAGAGAGGCTGATATTCCCGATTATTTCGTTGTGGATTTTGAGGATTGGGTCGTTCCACCACCGGGCAGCAGAATAAAGGATCCTCCCCTCTATTAAGAGCTCCCCGTACTGCTTGTTGTAAAGGACTAAGCTTAGGAGGGATAGGGACAGAGACATGTAATTGCTGTAACCGCGGAAGAATATTTTCATCAGGATATTTTTCAGCCTCATATTTGGCTTCTTCACCCGCTAAATCAAAAGAAAAGTCATCATCATCAAGTGAATTAACACTTTTTATCCTCGGTGGCAACGGAGGAGCAGTAGCTACTGCAGCAACATGTTCTACAGATTTAGCTGTTAATTTTGGAACTGAATCATAAATTGGATTAAAACAATCTCTTATTAAATTCCACAAGCTAAAAATGGAAACTGAAACAGAAGATGGTCCATGAGCTTCATGATATTTAGATAATTCATCTCCTACACGAGTCCAAATTGCTAAGTCCACTGATCCTCCTTCAGGGAACCAAGGACAAGCATCATATACTAATTGCAAAAATTCCAGAAGTTGTGAGGTAGTTACCTTAGTTCCACGGGCTTTTAACATTGAAAGCAAAACCTGAGCAAATAAATCACGCTCCTTAGAGCCCTTTTGTCCCATATTATTTTACTTCTGACTCTTTCTCGAGTTACCGTCCTAAAAACGAAATTATTTCTTGTGGCCACACTATCTCACTCGAGAGTTCTACTTACCTGAAATCTTCCGAAATGCCTCACGCACTCAGGTCCCTGTTCGGGCGCCACTTGCCGCAGACCGGCTGCAGAAAGCTAGAAGTTCCTGGCGGTGAGGGGTAAGGAACTGAAAAGCACCAGTATGGGGTCAGAAGGGCCAAGACAACTGATGGTTGCAAGGCTAGTTTATTCAAAGAGCATGAATGTATATATAGGTTTAGTACGGAACGAATACCAGACAACAAATCAGCAAACCTTGTATTTCCACATAATTCTGTCGCCACTATCTATGCGCCATTATCTATGCGCCATTATCTATGCATCACTATCTATGCATCACTATCTATGCGTCAGCATGCCTTATGGGCCGTTCTTTGGAGATACAGACTTCCCCCTCAGGGCAGCACGTCCTTCTTCTGGGGAGCAACCAGGGGCTCTTAGATCCAGAGCAGGCACCTGGAACGAAACTGGCCGCAAGCCATTTTCCTTTTTTACGCTCAATACCGCAGCGTCAGGAGTGCATACCAAGAAAGAGACAAGCAGTTCTCCGCAAAGCAGAAAGCTGAATAAGCTTACAGCTTGGGGGCCACCACAGAATCTGACACCTGGAAATGTGGGGACGTTCAGAGGAAGCTGTGATCTGAGATGGGTCCACACCGCACGGCAGCCAGGACGGACACTGCCACTCTCCTGAGGCACATCTGTGTTGAAGGACAGGCACAGGGGCGGATGGCAGAGCATGAGGCGGGTCTGAGCAGGTGAGCAAGGAGGCCAGTCCAGGTGGAGGGTACACAGGCCAAAGGCAGGAATGACATGCATCTGAAGGCCACAGACTGCCCCAGAGAAAAGCCCAGAGGAGCTGACGTGGGATGTCCATCACCCCTCTTCTCCTCTTCCCCCATGTCCCCCTCGCCTGCCAGTGCCTGTGCTGGCACCCTGGAAGGAGGACTTACTTCAGAAAGCAGTGGGCAGTGGAAACGACCCAGTGAGAGTTAATGAGGACAGCTCCACAGACGTGCGAGCCCTGGTACTGCAAGCTGGCCTGCCATGGCCACTGGCCAGCCGCCACGTCCTGGCCACCGTAGATCTTCCCCATCACCTTGGGCTTCCCGCACACTGTGGAGACTCCCCTGCCACCTACGATAGAGACACTAGTAGTACCCCAAATGCCACTACCAGGAAGGCCCTGTCCACTTCATAGATGGGAAAACCAAGGCCAAGCGTCCAGTGGCCTAGCCAAAATGACAGCGCTACCTGGACTCTACTTTCACTGGCTGCCCCTGAGAACTGGACAGAGCAAGCCCTGTGGGGATGAGGACCCAGAGGTCTGGTGGGATGGGGCAAGGGGGGACCTAAGGTAGCCACAGCAGCTCACAGCAGCATCTCCAGGGAGAAGGACATCCCCGAGTGAGGCTGCCAAGGGCTGGGCACGTCACAGACCTTATTTCCCTCAACTAGCACACCTCAATGCCTACTCTTGTAGATCAAAGAGCTAAAGGTCTCAGAAGTTGCCCACATTACTTGCTCAAGATCATGGCTTCTAAGGGCCTGTGCCTCCTCCATGTCACCTCGGTGTCTTAGGGAGGGAGATTTGCAGTCTGTGGTGCTGTGTGAGCTGGGGAAAGTCATTCCCCCTCTCTGACTCAGGATTCTACATTTCTAAAAGAAGAGGGAGTGGGCTAATGAAGACAGCCCTGGCTCTAGGACTCACACCTGGGAGGGCAGGGGGTGTGCCCAGGCCCCCTGAGAGCGGGCATCTTGGTCTAGGGCCTGCGCTCCCAGGGCCTCACGGAGGGGAATGAGACCCGCGGCCCTGGACTCAGGGCCACTCGTTCATCAGTCCTGGTGCTTTCCTCCACCCAGCCACCCAGCCTCAGGGTCAGACCCTGCTATGTCCCCACTTCCACAGTCCCACAGAGGTCCCACAGTCCCACAGAGGCACTTCCCACCCAGAGGCTCCACAGTGGGGAGTCGGTGACCCACCTGTGTTGAGGGGGTCTCTGGGCTGCCTGGTTGTTGGCCAGGGCAGAGAAAAGATGAAATTCAGTGACTCAGGGCACCCAGGCCCTGGTCACAGCCGGCCCCCTCAGGCCCTGCAGTTTAGGCCGTTTCAGCCCTCAACAGAGGCCCCAACGCACCTGTGGCTCCCGGGGCCAACCGCTGCGCTTCCGGAGTCGGAGCGCTGCCCTCCACCGCTCCGCCCGCGCCTGGAGCCCAGCCGGGGGCGGCCGTGGCCGTGGCCGGGGACTCTCGCAGCTCCAGGGTGGCCACGGGCAGCAGCAGCAGCCAGAGAAGGGCCACAGGCGGGCCTCGGCCTTGGGCGATCCACGCCTCCGTGCCCATTGCCAGGGTTGCTGACTCCCGCCTGACCCCAGCCTGGCC
Organism: Balaenoptera borealis; assembly: GCF_965194805.1. Classification (NCBI taxonomy): domain Eukaryota; kingdom Metazoa; phylum Chordata; class Mammalia; order Artiodactyla; family Balaenopteridae; genus Balaenoptera; species Balaenoptera borealis. The sequence continues at coordinate 24,469 of NW_028122454.1, read as the reverse complement.
CTGCCTGACCTTGCCCTGACCCCGCCTCAGCCCAGCCCTCAGCCCACCCTGACCTTCTTCATAACCTTTTAAACAACTCTACTAAGATATAATTTATATACCATGAAGTTCACTTATTATTATACAAGGGACAATTCAATAACTTTCTGTACATTTTTTAAAATTTATTTATTTATTTATATTTAAATAAACTTTTTGTTTTAGATTTATGAAAAAGTTGCAAAGACAGTACAAGGAGTTCCAAGATCCCCCTCACCCACTTTCCCCTAATATTAAGATCTTATATTACTATGGCACATTTGTCACAACTAGTGAGCCAATATTGAGACATTAATATTAACTGAGGTCCATTCTTTCTTTTTTTAAATTTTTTTAAGCTTAAGGTGTATAGCATAATGATTTGACTTCCATGCATCATGAAATGATCATCAGAATAAATTTAGTGAACATCCATCATCCCACATAGATACAAAATTAAAGAAATGGAAAAAAAATTTTTCCTTGTGATGAGAACTCTTAGGATTTACTCTATCAACTGTCATGTATAACATACGGCAGTGTTAATTATATTTATCATGTTGTCCATTACATCCCTAGTACTTATTTATCGCATAACTGGGAGTTTGTACCTTTGACTGCAGCTAACCAGTTCTCCCTCCCCCAATCTCCGGCCTCTGGTAACCACAAATCCGATCTCCTTTCCTATGAATTTGTTTGTTTTTGAAGTATAATTGATGTACAATGAAATGCTATGTTAGTTCCTGTTACACAACATAGTGATTGGTTATTTCTGTACATTTCAAAATGATAAGTATAGTTATGATATGTCACCATACAAATATATCACATAATTATTGACTATATTCCCCACAGTGTACATTTCATACTCATTTATTTTGCAACTGAAATTTTGTACCTCTTCATCTCCCTCACCTATTGCTTTCTTTCCCCCAACACTCTCCCGTCTGGCAAGCACCTGTTTGTTCTCTGTATCTATAACTCTGTCTCTGTTTTGTTAGGTTTCTTCATTTGTTTTATTTTTTAGATTGCATATATAAGTGTAATCATACAGTACTTGCCTTTGTCTGACTTACTTCACTTAACATAATACCCTCATGGTCCATCCATGTTGTTGCAAACGGCAAGATCCCGTTCTTTATCAGATATGTGATTTGCAAGATTTTCTCCAAGTCTGTAGCTTGTTTATTCATTCTTTCAACAGTGGTGCTCAAAGAGCAAAAGTTTTTAATTTTGATGAAGTCTAATTTACTAATCTTTTCTTGCATGGATCATGTTTTTGATGTTATATCTAATAGATCATGAAGAGTTTCTTCTATGTTTTCTTTGAGAAATGTTAGGGGTTGTTTCTTACATGGGGATCTGTGATCAAGTTTTAGTTCATTTTTGTCTAGTGTGATGTAAGTTTCTGTTTCTTTGCTTTGGGTTTTTCCTGTGGATATCCATTTATCCCTGCACCTTTCCTTGGTTAAAAAAAGAAAGGTTAGTCTTTCTTGTATTGAATTGTCTTGGGACCTCTGTTGAAAATCAATTCATAATAAAAATTGTTTTATTTCTGGACTCTTAATTCTGTGCCATTGAACTGTATTCCTTTCCTTGTGCCTGAAACCCACTGTCTAGATTAATACGTATTATAGTAAAATTTGACGTCAGGTGGTGAAAGTTCTCCAGCTTTATTCTTTTGCCAAACTGTTTAGGCTATTCTGCATCTTTTGCATTTCCATATGAATTTTAGGATCAGCTGTCAAATTCTACACAAAAAGAGCCTGCTAGAATATTCACAGGGACTGCATTGAATTTATAGATCAATTTGAGGAGAATTGCTTTCTTTTTTTTACTCAAAAATTTATTTATTTATTTATTTATTTATTTATCTATTTTTGGTTGCTTTGTGTCTTCGTTGCTGCGTGTGGGCTTTCTCTAGTTGTGGTGAGTGGGGGCTACTCTTGGTTGCAACGTGCAGGCTTCTCATTGTGGTGGCTTTTCTTGTTGTGGAGCATGGGCTCTAGGCACGTGGGCTTTAGTAGTTGTGGCACACGGCTCAGTAGCTGTGGCTCACCGTCTTTAGAGCGCTGGCTTGTAGTTGTGCCTCATGGGCTTAGTTGCTCCGCGACATGTGGGATCTTCCTGGACCAGAGCTCGAACCTGTGGCCCCTGCATTGGCAGGAGGATTCTTAACCACTGCACCACCAGGGAAGTCCGAGAATTGCTTTCTTGATAATATGAAGTCTCCTGATCTATGAACAAGAAATGTTTCTGTTTATATAGATCTTTAATTTCTCTCAGCAATGTTTTGTAGTTTTCAGTGTACAGATCTTGCAGCTCTTTATTAAATTTATTTCTAAGTATTTTATTCTTTTCCATGCTACTGTGAATGAAATCATTTTGTTAATTTCCTTTTCATATTTTTGTACTTAGTATATAGAAATGAAATTTATTTTTATAAGAAATGTTTCCTGTGACCTTCTTAAACTTGTTTATTCATTCTAGTCTGTTTTGTTTTGTTGTATTTTGTTTTGGTGGGATCATTGGTGTTTTCTAACACATAGGATCATGTCCTGTGTAATAAAAGTTCGAATTCTGCCATTTAAAGTTGGATGCCTTTAATTTCTTCTTTCTCTCCTACCTTCTTTTTTTTCTTTTTCCCTTCTTTCCTTCCCACCTTTCTTTCCTCCACTTCTTAGAGACTATATTTTAAGGACCTTGCTTTTCAAATATGGTCTATCAATCTTTGTCTTTAACTTTGTTTCATCTATTCACATTCAATGTGATTATTGATATGGTTGGAATTACATTTTCCACTTTGGTATTTGTTTTCTGTATGTCTCTTATCTTTCCCCCCACTTTTGAGACAGGCTGGGACCTAGGACCCTTTGCTGCAGTGCTACAGCAGATTTCTATAAACTGGTGTATGCATGGGTGAGAGTCCCACCTGTGGGTTAGGTTCCTACAGATGAAATACAACTGTCTGGTTTCCAGGCTCGATCACCCCGGTGGGCAGTGGACAGGGTGCACCCTCCTTCAGTGGCCCTTTCTGAAAGCTTGCAGGTTGGTGCCTGAAGAGACAACTGCAGGGTCAGGTTGAAATGGCAATCTCTCTCTCTTTCTCTTTCTCTTTTACAGTCTTTTCTGTCCCTCCTCCCTTTACCTCTCCCTTGGTCCTTATACCTGCACTCCCATCCCCTTTATCCTGAAAACTTCTTGTTTGTGTCTAAGTTTTTGTCATTGGTATCTTTGTTTTATGAGTTTTGTCTGTCCAACTGCTCCTACAAGTCTCTGCTAACATTGTGGGCATGGTGAAGCTCTTAAACCCTGAAATACAAACGGATCCCACATTGTCTGAGACTCGACTCCAGCCTTGGGTTACATAGTGGGATTTTAAAGAACAAAAAAAGAAGAGAGGGGCTTGCACCTCTCTCCTCTGCCTTTGCAATGTAACTATTCTGCCTGGACTCTCAGGGACTCCCTGATCCATCTGTAGTCCCCCAGAGTGAGGGAAAAAAAGAGACCTTTTTATATTCAAGCAGGAAAACTAAGAGATCTCTGATTTTGTAAAAATTAACTTGTGTGGCTTAAGCTTGTGGGTTTAATTAATACAGACCTGTCTGTATTATCAACATTAAGTATAATACTTCTATCCTACCTAGGGTTACTGGAAGTCAGTAAGTGCGTATTGTTTCTGTGATAAAATCTGTTAGCAAGGAAAATAACCTGATATGATTAAACTTTTAAGTAAATATAACTGGATAAGAGCTTTTTAGTAAACTCAATGGGAATAATCATGTTTTCAAAATGTCCATCTAGAACAGTCCCTCCAAATTTTGGTAACTTGAAACTAAATTAAGTTAAATGATGGGAATCCATTGAGTATCCAGGCCGTTTCAAATAAGATGAAATATTGGAACATCAATTGCTAAACAGGTCTAAATTTACCTACTTTTGTTTTCTTGTGAGAGGGAAAGTAAGGATGTTTGGGTTTATTAGACACATATCTTACATCACATTAAGGAAAGAAATTGTGCTTTGGGAAGATACATGGGATCTTCCCAAGAGTTTATGGGATATTCCAATCAGGGAATGCTAATGTAAAAGACATTTCATTGTGACATAAGGAAGGTAAGATGTGTGCTTTCAGAAAAGAAGGTATGTGGAATGGAAATGTATTTCGTTAAATGGAAAAATGTGATTTTGTCCTACAGCTGGTTATTTCTGAATGGAAAAAAGAAGGGACAAAATATGGCTACACAAAGTTACAGAAGATTTGCAGAAAAGGAACACTGAGAAGAGAATGTTTTATGTGGTTGGAATTTTCTAAGGTTGGATTAAATTTAATTAGGTAACCGGATTTTACCAAGAGTAGGCTGATATAAGACTGGATTTGGTTTCTTTCTCTCATAAGAGAACAAAGATTTCCTCGAATGCTCCTTTTGATAACAGATTGTGTGAGTTTCTGTGCCTTTAAGTGATCTGCATTTACTTTTGGAATCCTTTTTTTTTTTTTTCACCTTAGCTCAAGGAATAATTGTTTCACAGCAGCCTATGATTCTATTTGACTGGATGGTTTAAAACTTTTGGAAATTTTTGACAGATTTCCCAAATATCAAATTCTAATTGAAATTCTTTTGACTTCCAGTTAACTTTGGGATGCTTCATGGGGGCCCTGGAGCCTCCCAAAGAGAGATCCTAAACTAATTGGGTTCATTTGGTGTGTTAAATTACATGGGGGGGCTTCCCTGGTGGAGCAGTGGTTGAGGGTCTGCCTGCCAGTGCAGGGGACACGGGTTCACGCCCTGGTCTGGGAGGATCCCACATGCCGTGGAGCGACTGGGCCCGTGAGCCACAACTACTGAGCCTGTGCGTCTGGAGCCTGTGCTCTGCAGCAGGAGAGGCTGCGGTAGTGAGAGGCCCGCGCGCCGCGATGAAGAGTGGCCCCCACTTGCCGCAACTGGAGAAAGCCCTCACGCAGAAACGGGGACCCAACACAGCCATAAATAAATAAATAAATAAATAGATAGATAGATAGATAAAATATTTAAAAAAAAAAAATTACATGGGAAACATTGTCTAAACTCATTGTTGCCTGTGTCAGATGGAATCATCAGGCTCTCCCCAGTTTTATCATAGCTGTCATACAGATAGGGGAAAGGGTTTTAGGTTTTTCTGCTGTCTAGTCTCTCACCTTATTCTATGTCCAAAAAAAATCCCCTGTGGGAATACTCCCAACGTAGGCCCTTAGGTCCTGACCCCAATGGCATTTTCCATTGCACCCAACTCCAATTCCTCCAGGAGTTCCTTTTTTGCACCTCTAGGACCCCTTTCACTCAAGGCCTTGGCAGCCCATACCTTGTTACAGATCACCTATTGGGTGGCCACTTCCAAGCAGCCCACATCCTAGGTTTTATAGATGCTCAAACTCGAGGAATACCCCCAGCATAGGGAAACGTTATAGGACAAAAGCCTCCTGGTAAATGTCTCTGGGACACTGGACTTCATTTCTAGGAGCACTTTTTCTCGGTTGCATGTTATTCAACATGGGATGATCCTCTTCTAAGCCAGAAGAAACACCTCTGGAGAGTATCCTTAAAAATTGGAAACTTTCAAAATAGACGGGCTGAAAAGGGAAACGTTTAAACTCTATTGTAACATTGCCTGGCCCTTGTATAAGCCGGGGAATGGAGAAAAATGGTCTGAAAATGGGTCTCTATAATACCGTGTTGCAATTGGATCTCTGCTGTTGCAGGACAGGAAAATGGACTGAGGCTCCGTATGTTCAAGCCTTCATGGTCCTGGGAATTCCCTGGCGGTCCAGTGGTTAGAATTCTGAGCTGTCACTGCTGAGGGCATGTGTTCGATCCCTGGTCGGGGAACTAAAATCCCACAAACCACATGGGGCTGCCCCCACCCCCCAAAATAAACCTTCATGGTCCTTTACCAAAACCCCGCTCTATGGGTCTCCTGTAATCAAAAGCCTGGGGAATCAGAAACACTCCCGACATCTTAAATGATCCCCTTCTAGCTTTCTCCGACTCTCAGGGGGGAAACCAAGCTTCACCTGCTTCCCCGGAGCCACCTACTCCTCCGGAGCCACCTACTTCTCCGGGTCCCTCTGACCAATCCCAATCTCTGCCTCCTTATGTCCCTTTATATCCTCTGTCGCCCCAGGAGGGAGAGACTAGTCCCTCCAGGGTAACTCGTAGTGGAACTTCCTGTCGCCCAGGATCAGGTTCAAAGCTAGCCCCCACCTCTGCCCCACAAGGCCTTTACCCCTTCAGGAATCAGCTGATGGAAACTGAAGCACTACTGGAGTGCATGTCCCCTTCTCAATGAGAGACTTAGGAATTTGTAAGGAGAATTTTGACAGGTTCTCAGAGAAACCTGACAAGTTTAGGGACGAATTTATCAGGCTGGGGTTGACATTCTCTCTCACCTGGCAGGACATCATGGTTATTCTGGCCTACTGTTGCACCCCAGATGAAAGGGAGCGTATACTGAGAAAGGCCAGGTAACACTCAGATGGCCTAGTGGCCACCAATCCACACCGCCAAATTTCTCAGGTGGGTGGGGATCCAGTCCCAGAACATGACCCACACTGGGACTGTGAAGATCATGTAGGCCAGGCTAGGATGAGACATTACATTACTTGTCTATCAGAAGGACTGAAAAGGTGTATGGTGAAGCCTGTAAATTATGATAAGGTCCAAGAAGTTGCAAAGGAAAAAGATGAAAACCCAACAGTCTTCCTGAGCCGAGTGACAGAGGCATTCAAGAAGTACACCAGTACAGACCCTGAGTCCGCAGAAGGGAGGACACTATTGGCCATGAATTTTATCACCCAGGCTACTCCTGATTATCAGGAGAAAATTACAAAAGCTTGAGTCTGGGCCCCAAACCCCACTGTCAACCTTGGTAGAGGAGGCTTTCAAGGTCTATAACAACCACGACTTAATGGAGGAGTCCAATAAGGATAAGAGGCTAAAAAAGAAAACACAACTTTTGGCTCCTCTGATCCACCCACCATCTCGAAGGGACGCTGGAGGGCCAAGAAGCCTGGACAGACTGCCAAGAAGCTGCCTGGGCTCGAACAAGTATGCCTTTTGTTGGAAGGCGGGGCACTGGAAGGGGGAATGTCCTGAGCGCTTTCCTGTGAGACACCCAAGGGGCAAACTTGACTGGCCCCAATTCCTTACAATTCTCTCCAATGAGAGATTCCTGCACACCAACTGATGGGGCCTGAGTGCCTTCCCAGCTCCAGATCCCACTCGATCCATCCTCATCACTCCAGCAGAGCCTCGGGTCAACCTCGATGTGGCAGGTAGGAGAACTGAATTTCTTGTAGACACTGGAGCCACCTGCTCTGTTCTGACTTGGCCAGCTGCCCCCCTCTCCAACAGAGACTGTACTGTGACAGGAGTTGATAGACAGCCAAAGGTAAGGTGATTTACATCTCCCCTTGCCCACAGAGTCAGGTCCATTATTATTATTCACTCCTTTTTGTATATGCCAGAATGCCCTGTCCTCCTCCTCAGAAGAGATTTGCTAAATAAGTTAAGAGCTAGTATATTCTTAGGAGGTAGAGAATTCAAGCAGAGAATGCATCTGTTAGTAGCCCCAGATGACCCACCTGCTGGTCATCAAAATATTCCCCAAGACATTCCCCAAGAAATTAGGGAACAAGTAGATCCTGCAGTTTGGGATACCTCAGTGCCAGGAAGGGCAAAACCTGTTCCCCCAATAAACATAAAGTTAAAGCCTGGGGAAAAATACCCCTGGAAAAGATCTTTTAAAGCCTGAGGCCCTGAGGGGAATCCAACTGCTGCTCAGCAAGTTCCTAAAACACAGACTCATTAGGCCCTGCCAATCCCCTTGCAACACCCCGATCCTCCCCATTCAGAAGCCTAATGGGGAGTTTTGGTTTGTGCAAGACTTACAAGCAGTGAATGAGGCACTCATCCCTATTCACCCATTGGTGCCAAACACATACACCTTCCTCACCCAAGTGCCAGGGAGCACCCAGTATTTCTCTGTTTTGGACCTCAAAGATGCACTTTTCTGTATTCCTCTACATCCTGAGTCTCAATACCTTTTTGCCTTTGAATGGAGGGACCCTGACACCCTGGAGGCCACCCAGTATACGTGAACAGTGCTTCCTCAGCGATTTGGGACAGCCCCCATCTTTTGGAAACACGTTAGCAAGGGAACTGAGGGAACTGAGCCTTGAGAAGGGAACTCTGCTGCAATATGTTGATGATTTATTGATAAGTAGTGAGACCGAACAAGATTCAGATCAAAATACCATTAGGGTCCTAAATTTTCTGGCAGAAAGGCGATATAAAGTCTCTCCAACAAAGGCTCAGATCTCACAGCAGTGGGTTCAATATTTAGGATTTGTTTTGACCCCAGGGGCACAAGCCCTGGCCATAGGTCAAAAAACAGCAATTAGTGCATTACCATCTCCAACCGCAAAGAGGCAACTTCGAGGCTTTCTCAGGATGGCTGTGTTCTGTTGTGTCTGGATTCCAAATTATGGCCTTATAGCAAAACCCCTCTATGAGGCTCTAAAGGGAGAAGAAAGAGAACCCCTTCAATGGAATAAGGACCACTAGTGGGCCTTTGAGACTCTAAGGACTGAATTAAGTAGAGCACCAGCACTGGAGCTTCCAAATTTGGACCAACCCTTTACCCTATACATTCACGAGAAGTCAGGGATAGCACTAGGAGTCCTGACCCAAAAGCTGGGACCAGGTCAGAGAACAGGGGGCTTACTTTTCAAAACAACTGGACTCAGTGGCCCTGGGATGGCCAAGCTGCCTGCGGGCAGTAGCAGCCACAGCCCTGTTAGTTAATGGGTCTTCCAAGCTCACCCTGGGACAACATTTAGATGTGTTAACCTCTCATCAGGTACAATCTGTGCTGGAAGTCAAAGGACATTGATTGACTGGAGGAAGGTTAACAAAATAACAGGCCCTCCTAATGGACGCCCCCAACATTACCTTAAAGGTGTGTCAAACCCCAAACCCATAAACTCTGCTTCCAGTGGTCAAGAGTGGAGACTTATTGCATCAGTGTATAGAGACCATAGAACAAACTTACTCCAGTAGCTCTGATCTTCTAGATGAGCCTCTAGACAGCCCTGAGGTCGAATGGTTTACTGATGGGAGCAGTTTTGTAGAAATGGTAAACTGAAAGGTGGTGTATGCCATAGTTAGCCTAGATGAAGTCATAGAAGCCAAGGCCCTGCCACCCCAGACATCAGCCCAAAAGGCTGAACTAATTGCCTTAACGAGAGTTTGCAATTAGGGAAGGATAAGAAATTAAATATTTTTACTGACTTTAAGTATGGGTTCCATGTGTTCCATGCTTATGCTGCCATTTGGAAAGAAAGAGGAATGGTAATCGCTAGAAGTTCCCCCCTAAAACATAAAGATTTGATTTTGACTCTTTTAGAAACAGCACAGCTCCCGACCTAGGTAGCAGTAGTCCACTGTAGGGACCATCACAGGGAGGGGCCTTTTGTTAGCCAAGGGAACAGCAAAGCTGATCAAATTGCACAACAGACAGCTCGATTGCAGGAGCCTGAACAAGTTATGGCCCTAGTGATTGGCCCCCTGAACTCCCTAGCTCCCCCACTATTCCCCACAGGAACAAGAAAATTCTGAGAAATGGAGCTATGAGCAAGGAAGCACAGGCTGGTATAGAAAGGAGGATAGGGTGCTAATCCCTGAGGCCCAACAATGGAAACTCACTAAGAGCTTACATGACGCCACCCACTATGGGAGGGGTGCACTATGGGACTTGATGCAAAAGGCTTTTTCAGGGAAGGAGCTTAAAAGAACAATAAAACAAGTAATGCTTGCCTGGAATTTATGTGCCCCTAATAACCCACAGACCTATCTACTCCCCACTTCGTTACTCAGGCCAATTCAATGCCGGGGGACATGCCTGAGGGAAGACTGGCAGTTAGATTTCACGCAAATGCCCTCACGATCAGGATATAAATATCTTCTGGTGTCTGTTGATACTTTCACAGGATGGGTTGAAGCCTTCCCCACCCGATCTGAAAAGGCCATGGAAGTGTGTAAGTCCCTTTTAGAAGAAATAATTCCTCAGTTTGGATTTCCAAAGTCCCTCCAGAGTGATAACGGGCCCTCTTTTATAGCCAAAATCACACAGGGGCTCACAACGGCCCTAGGGATAGACTACAAGCCACTTCTCGGCACCCTCAGTCTTCAGGGAAGGTAGAGAAAATGAACAATACTTTAAAGAAAACTTTAGTGGCATTTCCCTGGTGGTCCAGTGGTTGAGACTCCTTGCTCCCAATGCAGCAGGCCTGGGTTCAATCCCTGGTTGGGGAACTAGATCCCGCATGCCACATCTAAGAGATTCCCGCATGCCGCAAAACTAAAGATCCTGCATGCCACAGCAAAGATCCCATAGGCAGCAACTAAGACCCAGCACAGCCAAATAAATAAAGAAACAAATAAGTAAATAAATAAATATTTTTTAAAAAATAAAGAAAACCTTAGCAAAGGTCTGCCAAGAAACTCATGAACCCTGGACCAACTTGCTTCCTATTGTACTCTTCAGGGTCTGTGTAGCCCCCAGGAGTGGTCTGAGGCTTAGCCCATTTGAAATGACCTATGGGAGGCCTTTTCTTACTACTGATGTTCTATCAGATGAGGAAGTGAACCAGACCCTGAGATATATTATTAATCTAGAACAAGTTCAGAAGGCAATCCAGGATTATGCTCACAAGGCACTGTCAGCTCCCACTAAAGATACAGAGGAAGGAGCAGTTCCTTCACAAATAAACCCTGGGGACTAAGTTCTTCTTACAACATGGAAAGGGGGGTGCCCCAAAGACCAACAATTGCCAAGATGAAAGGGCCCTTATAAAGTAATTTTAGCCACCCCTACTGCTGTCAAACTTCAAGGGATATATATCTAGTTGCGTATATTTGTCCACACTAAAGTTTTACCTCCAGAAACCCCACAGGTCACAACCGAAGAACAATACACCTCTGAGTCAGTGGAAAATCTGAGATACCTATTCAAAAGATAGGCACCATCGACAGGTAAGTAAAATGATGTAGTGGGTTGGACTCCTATTTGAAGCCTTAACAAGACTTGGAACCTCTCTTTTTTCCTTGGCTGATGCGGTTCTTGACAATTGTCTGGCTTTTGTCTTGCAGAACAAGATGCAGCTTGTGCAATAACTAATACTTCCTGCTGCACTTGGTTAACTAATACTTCCTGCTACACATGGATCAATGTGACAGGACAGGTAACAGTTAATATTAAGGAAATATACACCCAGGCAGAGTGGCTTCACAATTTCAACAGGGGCGATATTGCCTCCACTGTCTGGTCAACAGTTAAAAAAGAAGAAGAAGAAAAAAAGAAGCCCTCCCAAAGTTAACCTGGTTCCTGCCCTTTCCAGACCCTTTAGTGGCTATTGTTGTTCTTTCTAGCCCTTGTCTGTTTAACTTTTTGGTTAAGTTTGTGTCTTCTAGGCTCTAACAGTTTGAAGTAAGACTCATGAGGGCTCAAGGAATTCAGCCCATTCCAGTGGAGAGTGGCCCAGCTCCCTACAGGTCCTTGGAACAGTCAGCAAAGGATTTCTATACCTCTAGGGTAGGCTAGGGTCTGCAGACCCTGTCCAGCAGGAAGAAGTTTCAAAAGAAGAGACTTTTGGCCCCTCACCCCTTAAGAATAAGGGTGTAGAGTCTCTCGGGGGAAATGAGACAGGCTGGAACCTGGAACCCTTTGCAGCAGTGCTGCAATGCTTGCATCTGGACAAACATTTCCTCAAGCCAAAAAATACAAAGAAACTATAAGGGACTAAAAATAACTGCATGTATGCTCAGTTGGGACAAATTATGGACAAAAAATACAAAAAGACCAAAAAAGCCCAAATGCCACTTCTGAAGAGCCAGGAGAAAAAACAGGGGGTTGGGAGCAAAAACAGGGTACTGTGCATGCCCCCTGCACACAACATCACAAAGGGGTGGGCAAACCACCTAAGCCACCCCTCTGGCCCAACCCCTGGACACACCCTTACCCTCACCCCCATATAAGGAACCAGCTCGCCCCCCCCTCAGGGAGCAGGTTAACAAGGGAAACTGTTGTTTGTTCTGGCTCCCCCCTTGCTGCAGCAGGGGCTCCAATAAAGCCTTGCTTGAATTTCTTGTCTGGCCTCTTATCATTTTCTATTGATTAAGGAGGGCAAGAACCCTGGTCAGTAACACTTTCACTTCTCTACTTCTTTCTTTTCCACTATATACATTTTTTTATTGTGCCCTACTAATTCCTTTGTTGATTTTGTAGCTGTATTTTTAGTTACTTACATAGTGGTTGCTGTATTAGTTGGGGTTCTCCAGAGAAACCGAACCAATAGGAATCAGGAGAGAGGGAGAGAAGAGGGAGAGAGAGAGATTGATTTTTATTATGAGGGGTTGACTCACATGATTATGGAGACTGAGAAGTCCCATGATCTGCCATCTGCAAGCTGGAGACCCAGGAAAACCGGTGGTATAATTTCAGCCTGAGTCTGAAGGTCTAAGAACCAGGGGAGGCAATGGTGTATATCCCAGTCTAGGGGCAGAAGAAGACCAATGTCCCAACTCAACCAGGCAAATAAGAAAGAAAAAAAGGCAAATTCTTCCTTCTTCTGCCTTTTGTTCCATTCAGGCCCTCAACAGGTTGGATGATGCTCACCCACCCTAGGGAGGGCAGTCTACTGAGTCCACCGATTCAAATGCTGATTTCATCCAGAAACACCCTCACAGACACACCCAGAAATAATGTTTAATCTGGGCACCCTGTAGTGCAGTAAAATTGACACAAAGATTAACCATCATAGTTGCTATAATCATTACACTGTGCATCTTAATTTACCCGAATCTACTATAGATTATTAAGTTTGGTAATAGAGAAACTCATCCAATATAGTTCCATTAACTTTCCCTCCTTTGTGCTGTTATTGTCATTTTTATTACATCTCTATGATATATCATCAATACAATATTTTAATTTAAACTTTATACATTTTTTAACCTTTTTAATTCAGTTAGTAGAGGATAGGGAAATATATTTATGCAGTCTTTTACAGTTACCCTTATATTTACCATTTTCTTGCTCTTTATTTCCTCCTGTAAATTTGATTTAACATCCTATATCCTTTTATTTCATATGGAAAGACTTTCTTTAGTATTTCTTATAAGGCAAGATTGCCAGCAATGAATTATCTCAGTCTTTGTTAATCTGAAAATACTCTTATTTCAACTTCATTTTGAAGGATAGTTTGACTGGGTATGGAATTCTTGGTTGACAGATTTTTCCTTTTAGCACTTTGAGTATTTTATCTCACTGTCCTCCATTTTTTTTTTTTCTAATGAGAAGCCAGTTATTAATTGGAATGTTGTTCCTTTATGTAAGATAAGTCTTTTTTCTCCTGCTGCTTTCAAGATTCTCTCTTGGTCTTTATCTTTGATTTGATATGTCCAGATACAGATTTCTTTGATCCTACTTGGTGTATGTTGGGTCTCTTGAATTTTAGATTAAATTTTTTAACATCTTTATTGGAGTATAATTGCTTTACAATGTTTTGTTAGTTTCTGCTATATAAAAAACTGAATCAGCTATATGTATACATATATCCCCATATCCCCTCCCTCTTGTGCCTCCTTCTCACTCTCCCTATCTCACCCCTCTAGGTGGTCACAAAGCACCTAGCTGATCTCCCTGTGCTATGCAGCTGCTTCCCACTAGCTATCTATTTTACATTTGGTAGTGTATATATGTCCGTGCTACTCTCTCACTTCATCCCAGCGTACCCTTCCCACCCCGTGTCCTCAAGTCCATTCTCTATGTCTGTGTCATTATTCCTGTCCTGCTCGTAAGTTCATCAGAACCATTTTTTTTTTTTTGGATTCCATATATATGTGTTAGCATACAATGTTTGTTTTTCTCTTTCTGACTTACTTCACTCTGTATGACAGACTCTAAGTCCATTCACCTCTCAGAAATAACTCAATTTCATTTCTTTTTTATAGCTGAGTAATATTCCATTGTGTATATGTGCCACATCTTCTTTATGCATTCACCTGTCGATGGACAATTAGGTTGCTTCCATGTCCTGGCTATTGTAAATAGTGCTACAATGAACATTGTGGTACATGTCTCTTTTTGAATTACAGTTTTCTTAGGGTATGTGCCCAGTAGTGGGATTGCTGGGTCATGTGGTAGTTTCTATTTTTAGTTTTTTAAGGAATCTCCATACTGTTCTCCATAGTGGCTGTATCAATTTACATTCCCACCAACAGTGCAAGAGGGTTCCCTTTTCTCCACACCCTCTCCAGCATTTATTGTTTGTAGATTTTTTGATGATGGCCATTCTGACCAGTGTGAGGTGATGCCTCATTGTGGTTTTGTTATATTATTATTTTTCATCAAATTTGAAAAAATTTTGGCTATTGTTTCTTAAAATTTTTTTTACCCATTTCTTCCTCTGCTTTCCTTCTGGGATTCCCATTATGCATATATTAATATGTCTGATGACTCTCTGAGAGTCTGTTCATTTTTCTTCATTTATTTCTCTTTCTATTTTTCAGATTGGATAATTCCTATTAATCTATCTTCAAGTTCATTTATTCTTCCTTCTGTCATCTTGAATCTTCTGTTGAAATTAGTGAATTTAAAAATTTTCATTTTTGAAACCTTCAACTACAGACTTTCTACTTGGTTCTTTTTTAAAATAATTGCTATCCTTTTATTAATATTTTCTATTCAGTGGGTCATTACCATCATACTTTTCTTAAATTCTTTAAACATGTTTCCCTTCTCTTTTTTTTTAGACATATTTATAATAGATGTTTTCAAGTTTTCGTCTGCTAAGTCCAATATCTAGAGCCCATGCAGTTTCTATTTTATGGGTTTCAATTTCTTGTCTCCTAATGTTTTTTGTTGAAAATTAAGCATTTTAGAAAAAATATTACAGCAATTCTGTATTCTGATATGCCTCCTCCTACCTCTCAGATTTGTGGCTGTTTCTTCTTTTCAAAAATATACCTAAATTAATTATATGATATCTGTCTCCCTGCTGATGTCTCTGTTCAGATTTTTAATTTTTAAAATTCTTATTTTTAGGTAACCCTGTCTTTTTAGGGGTTAACCCTGTGTCAGCATAGCTTAGCAGTCAATTGAAAACGTTTACACTAAAACACTTTCCATCAGTAAGGTTTCCATCCTTTCCCAATGTATCTGTATGTGGGTTGCAGAATGTATTCAGAATTCAAGTTTGCTAGCTTTTGCTAGTCTTTCTAGCTTTTATTTTCTATTGGACACCACCCTGTCCCCCCCATGCCTGCACATAAGCTTACATTCAGCCAGGAATGTGTAGATAGCTAAGGTTGTCTCCAATTTTTTCCCAGCATGTATGCAGCCTTACACATGTGTTCACACATCCAGACCACCAAGGACATGTGGGAGTTTATTATGGCCCACTCTAGTGGTCTCATTTTGGGGATTTTTCTGTTAAATTTTTGGTTAGTCTGCCAGTCTGCTGTTAACCGCAACTAACATCATGACTTCATACTACCTGCAATGTTGCCATTCCTCATTGGTTTCCACCAAAATTGCTTTCTGACAATGACCAAAGGTATTGGGTATCTAGAATTCTGTTCCAAATCAAGTCAGACCTCTTCAGCAGTAAACTTCTGATTTTCACAGCTTGCCCCACCCTGGCAGAACTACTGTTGCTCATGGAACCAGGGAAGGGGGTGGTGGTAAGAACTGACACAGGCAATAATGCCACAGACTCCCACTGTTATTGCTCAAGGTTTAGTAGGGGTTTTTTTTGTTATTTTTGTTTTTACTTCAATAAGCACTTCTCAATTTACTGATACCACAGTCAGTTTTTAGAGTCCTGGAATTGTTGCTTTTGATAATTTTGTCCAGTTTTATCATTGCTTTTCAGGAAGAGGATTTGATAAGCTCCGCATGCCATTATTCTAGAAATATCACCAATATTTCTTTCCAATAAACAGAACAAAAAACTATCAAGAGTGAATATGTTTACATACCCAAATACAGTGCTTTTTACTTCCTGGAATAATTAAAGTCTTCTGTACGCAATTCCAATTAATTTCCATCCTTTAAATATAACTTGTGTGGGCATGATCTGGCCAGTTTACCTCAGCCAACACAAAAAGAAAGCACTGCAACCATAACCAATTATTTGTCTGAATAAGTTCATTGAAAGTAAGATGCTCTGGGGAGGACACCATCTGATCACTACAGCACAGTCCTATTTTTGTGCACCACACTCCTTGTTCTAGCACTCTTTTACCCTTTCAGTATTTAACTCTCTTTTTCTTACATAACAACATATATATATATGTTTAAATTAATGGTGTGGTTTTGTCTCCTGATTATATTCTGAATGACATAAGATGAGAGAAAGGTAAGTGTATGGGAGGAAATTTATTTCTAGTTACCACGGGCATGCCTGTTGACACATGGAGCTGACTGGAATCAAGTTGGAAAGAAAGTTAAATTGAGTAAGATTTTTGTCAGAGTCATATTATTAAAAGAGGTCATCAACCTGTGCTAAAAAAATAAAAAAGCATTTATTCTGAGACATAAAACAATCCTTGTGCCCCAACCACCTATGTGCAGGAAACTGGCTGAGAAATCTCATTATTCCAAGAAGCATAAGGGTATATCACCTGATGCCTTTTTAAGAAGTGGCCAAAGATAATGGATATCATCAAAAAGTCTATAAATAATAAATGCTAGAGAGGATGGGGAGAAAAGGGAATTGTACACTGTAGATGGGAATGTAAATTGGTGCAGCCACTATAGAAAAGAGTATGGAGTTTCCTTAAAAACTAAAAATAGAACTACAAACGATCCAGCAATTCAACTCCTAGGTATATATCCAGAAAAAATGAAAATTCTAATTCAAAAAGACACATGCACCCCAATGTTCATAGCAGCACTATTTACAATAACCAAGACATAGAAGCAACTCAAGTGCCCATCAACAAAAGATTGGAGATTTTTGAGAAGATGGCGGAAGAGTAAGATGCGGAGATCACCTTCCTCCCCACAGATACATCAGAAATACATCTACACGTGGAAGTGCTCCTATAGAACACCCACTGAACGCTGGCAGAAGACCTCAGACCTCCCCAAAGGCAAGAAATTCCCCACGTACCTGGGTAGGGCAAAAGAAAAAAAGAAAAAACAGAGACAAAAGAATAGGGACGAGACCTGCACCAGTGGGAGGGAGCTGTGAAGGAGGAAAGGTTTCCACACACTAGAAGCCCCTTCACGGGCGGAGACTGCGGGTGGCGGAGGGGGGAAGCTTCAGAGCCACGGAGGAGAGCACAGCAACAGGGGTGCGGAGGGCAAAGTGGAGAGATTCCCGCACAGAGGATCAGTGCCGACCAGCACTCACCAGCCTGAGAGGCTTGTCTGCTCACCCGCCGGGGCGGGCGGGGGCTGGGAGCTGAGGCTCGGGCTTCGGTCGGATCCCAGGGAGAGGACTGGGGTTGGCAGCGTGAACACAGCCTGAAGGGGTTAGCGCACCACAGCTAGCCGGGAGGGAGTCCGGGAAAAGTCTGGAGCTGCCGAAGAGACAAGAGACTTCTTCTTGCCCCTTTGTTTCCTGGTGCGCGAGGAGAGGGGATTAAGAGCGCTGCTTAAAGAAGCTCCAGAGACGGGCGCCCACAGTGGCTATCAGCGCGGACCCCAGAGACGGGCATGAGACGCTAAGGCTGCTGCTGCCGCCACCAAGAAGCCTGTGTGTGAGCACAGGTCACTATCCCCACCTCCCCTCCTGGGAGCCTGTGCAGCCCGCCACTGCCAGGGTCCCGTGATCCAGCGACAACTTCCCCGGGAGAACGCATGGCGCGCCTCAGGCTGGAGCAACGTCATGCCGGCCTCTGCTGCCGCAGGTTCGCCCGCATCTGTACCCCTCCCTCCCCCCAGGCCTGAGTGAGCCAGAACCACCAAATCAGCTGCTCCTTTAACCCTGTCCGGTCTGAGCAAAGAACAGACGTCCTCAGGCGAACTACACACAGAGGCGGGTCCAAACCCAAAGCTGAATCCCAGGAGCTGTGCGAACAAAGAAGAGAAAGGGAAATTTCTCCCAGCAGCCTCAGGAGAAGTGGATGAAATCTCCACAGTCAACTTGATGTACCCTGCATCTGTGGAATACCTGAATAGACAACGAATCATCCCAAATTGAGGTGGTGGACTTTGGGAGCAAGATAGATTATTTTCTCCCCTTTTCCTCTTTTTGTGAGTGTGTATGTGTATGCTTCCATGTTAGATTTTGTCTGTATAGCTTTGCTTTAACCATTTGTCCTAGGGTTCTGTCCATCCGTTTAGTTTTTTTTTTTTTTTTTTTGGTTTTTTTTTTTTTTTTTTACTTTAAAATAATTTTTTTAATAATATTTTTTTATTTTAATTATTTTATTTTATCTTTATTTTATTTTACCCCCTGTCTTTCTTTCTTTCTTTCTATTTTTTCTCCCTTTTATTCTGAGCCATGTGGAGGACAGGCTCTTGGTGCTCCAGCCAGGCGTCAGGGCTGTGCCACTGAGGTGGGAAAGGAAACTTCAGGACACTGATCCACAAGAGACCTTAGAGCTCCACGTAATAACAAACAACAAAAATCTCCCAGAGATCTCCATCTCAACACCAACACTCAGCTTCACTCAACGACCAGCAAGCTACAGTGCTGGACACCCTATGCCAAAATACTAGCAAGACAGGAACACAGCCCCATCCATTAGCAGAGAGGCTGTCTAAAACCATAATAAGGCCACAGACACCCCAAAACACCACCAGATGTGGACCTGCCCACCAGAAAGACAAGATCCAGCCTCATCCACCAGAACACAGGCACTACTCCCCTCCACCAGGAAACCTACACAACCCACTGAATCAACCTTAGCCACTGGGGACAGACACCAAAAACAATGGGAACTAGGAACCTGCAACCTGTGAAAAGGAGACCCCAAACACAGTAAGATCAGCAAAATGAAAAGACAGAAAAACACACAGCAGATGAAGGAGCAAGGTAAAAACACACCAGACCTGACAAATGAAGAGGACATAGGCAGGCTACCTGAAAAAGAATTCAGAATAATGATAGTAAAGATGATCCAAAATCTTGGAAATAGAATACAGAAAATGTAAGAAACATTTAACAAGGACCTAGAAGGACTAAAGAGGAAACAAGCAATGATGAACAACACAATAAATGAAATTAAAAATACTCTAGAAGGGATCAATAGCAGAATAGCTGAGGCAGAAGAAGAAATAAGTGACCTGGAAGATAAAATAGTGGAAATAACTACTGCAGAGCAGAATAAAGAAAAAAGAATGAAAAGAACTGAGGACAGTCTCAGAGACCTCTGGGACAACATTAAACGCACCAACATTTGAATTACAGGGGTCCCAGAAGAAGAAGAGAAAAAGAAAGGCACTGAGAAAATATTTGAAGAGATTATATTTGAAAACTTCCCTAATATGGGAAAGGAAATAGTTAATCACGTCCAGGAAGCACAGAGAGTCCCAAACAGGATAAATCCAAGGAGAAACACGCCAAGACACATATTAATCAAACTATCAAGAATTAAATACAAAGAAAACATATTAAAAGCAGCAAGGGAAAAACAACAAGTAACACACAAGGGAATCCCCATAAGGTTAACAGCTGATTTTTCAGCAGAAACTCTGCAAGTCAGAAGGGAGTGGCAGGACATATTTAAAGTGATGAAGGAGAAAAACCTACAACCAAGATTACCCAGCAAGTATCTCCTTCAGATTTGATGGAGAAATTAAAACCTTTACAGACAAGCAAAAGCTGAGAGAGTTCAGCACCACCAAACCAGCTTTACAACAAATGTTAAAGGAACTTCTCTAGGCAAGAAACACAAGAGAAGGAAAACACCTACAATAACAAACCCAAAACAATTAAGAAAATGGGAATAGGAACATACATATCGATAATTACCTTAAAAGTAAATGGATTAAATGCTCCCACCAAAAGACACAGACTGGCTGAATGGATACAAAAACAAAACCCGTATATATGCTGTCTACAAGAGACCCACTTCAGACCTAGGGACACATACGGACTGAAAGTCAGGGGATGCAAAAAGATATTCCATGCAAATGGAAATCAGAAGAAAGCTGGAGTAGCAATACTCATATCAGACAAAATAAACGTTAAAATAAAGATTATTACAAGAGACAAAGAAGGACACTACATAATGATCAAGGGATTGATCCAAGAAGAAGATATAATAATTGTAAATATTTATGCACCCAACATAGGAGCACCTCAATACATAAGGCAAATACTAACAGCCATAAAAGGGGAAATTGACAGTAACAAAATCATAGTAGGGGACTTTAACACCCCACTTTCACCAATGGAAAGGTCATCCAAAATGAAAATAAATAAGGAAACACAAGCTTTAAATCATACATTAAACAAGATGGACTTAATTGATATTTATAGGACATTCCATCCAAAAACAACAAAATACACATTTTTCTCAAGTGCTCATGGAACATTCTCCAGGATAGATCATATCTTGGGTCACAAATCAAGCCTTGGTAAATTTAAGAAAATTGAAATCGTATCAAGTATCTTTTCTGACCACAACGCTATGAGACGAGATATCAATTACAGGAAAAGATATGTAAAAAATACAAACAAATGGAGGATAAACAATACACTACTTAATAACAAAGTGATCACTGAAAAAATCAAAGAGGAAATCAAAAAATACCTAGAAACAAATGACAATGGAGACACGACGACCCAAAACCTATGGGATGCAGCAAAAGCAGTTCTAATGGGAAGTTTACAGCAATACAATCCTACCTTAAGAAACAGGAAACATCTCAAATGAACAACCTAACCTTGCAACTAAAGCAATTAGAGAAAGAAGAACAAAAAAAAAAAAAACCCCAAGTTAGCAGAAGGAAAGAAATCATAAAGATCAGATCAGAAATAAATGAAAAAGAAATGAAGGAAATGATAGCAAAGATCAATAAAACAAAAAGCTGGTTCTTTGAGAAGATAAACAAAATTGATAAACCATTAGCCAGACGCATCAAGAGAAAAAGGGAGAAGACTCAAATCAATAGAATTAGAAATGAAAAAGGAGAAGTAACCACTGACACTGCAGAAATACAAAGGATCATGAGAGATTACTACAAGGAACTCTATGCCAATAAAATGGACAACCTGGAAGAAATGAACAAATTCTTAGAAATGCACCACCTGCCGAGACTGAACCAGGAAGAAATAGAAAATATGAACAGACCAATCACAGGCACTGAAATTGAAACTGTGATTAAAAATCTTCCAACAAACAAAAGCCCAGGACCAGATGGCTTCACAGGCAAATTTTATCAAACATTTAGAGAAGAGTTAACGCCTATCCTTCTCAAATTCTTCCAAAATATAGCATAGGGAGGAACACTCCCAAACTCATTCTACGAGACCACCATCACCCTGATACCAAAACCAGACAAAGATGTCACAAAGAAAGAAAACTACAGGCCAATATCAGTGATGAACATAGATGCAAAATCCTCAGCAAAATACTAGCAAACAGAATCCAACAGCACTTTAAAAGGATCATACACCATGATCAAGTGGGGTTTATTTCAGAAATGCAAGGATTCCTCAATATACGCAAATCAATCGACGTGATACACCATACTAACAAATTGAAGGAGAAAAACCATATGATCATCTCAATAGATGCAGAGAAAGCTTTTGACAAAATTCAACACCCATTTATGATAAAAACCCTGCAGGAAGTAGCCATAGAGGGAACTTTTCTCAACATAATAAAGGCCATATATGACAAACCCACAGCCAACATTGTCCTCAGTGGTGAAAAACTGAAACCATTTCCACTAAGATCAGGAACAAGACAAGTTTGCCCACTCTCACCACTATTATTCAACATAGCTTTGGAAGTTTTAGCCACAGCAATCAGAGAAGAAAAAGAAATCCAAATCAGAAAAGAAGAAGTAAAGCTGTCACTGTTTGCAGATGACATGATACTATACAGAGAGAATCCTAACGATGCTACCAGAAAACTACAAGAGCTAATCAATGAATTTGGTAAAGTAGCAGGATACAAAATTAATGCACAGTAATCTCTGGCATTCTTATACACTAGTGATGAAAAATCTGAAAGTGAAATTAAGAAAACACTCCCATTTACCACTGCAACAAAAAGAATAAAGTATCTAGGAATAAACCTACCTAAGGAGACAAAAGACCTGTATGCAGAAAATTATAAGACACTGCTGAAAGAAATTAAAGATGATACAAATAGATGGAGAGATATACCATGTTCTTGGATTGGAAGAATCAACATTGTGAAAATGACTCTACTACCCAAAGCAATCTACAGATTCAATGCAATCCCTATCAAACTACCACTGGCATTTTTCACAGAACTAGAACAAAAAATTTCACAATTTGTATGGAAACACAAAGGACCCTGAATAGCCAAAGCAATGTTGAGAACGAAAAACGGAGTTGGAGGAATCAGGCTCCCTGACTTCAGACTATACTACAAAGCTACAGTAATCAAGACAGTATGGTACTGGCACATAAATAGAAACATAGATCAATGGAACAGGATAGAAAGCCCAGAGATAAACCCACACACATATGGTCACCTTATCTTTGATAAAGGAGGCAAGCATATACAGTGGAGAAAAGACAGCCTCTTCAATAAGTGGTGCTGGAAAAACTGGACAGGTACATGTAAAACTATGAAATTCCAACACTCCCTAACAGCATACACAAAAATAAACTCAAAATGGATTAAAGACCTAAATGTAAGGCCAGACACTATCAAACTCTTAGAGGAAAACATAGGCAGAACACTCTATGACATAAACGACAACAAGATCCTTTTTGACCCAGCCCCTAGAGAAATGGAAATAAAAACAAAAATAAACAAATGGGACCTAATGAAAGTTAAAAGCTTTTGCACAGCAAAGGAAACCATAAACAAGACCAAAAGACAACCCTCAGAATGGGAGAAAATATTTGCAAATGAAGCAACTGACAAAGGATTCATCTCCAAAATTTACAAACAGCTCATGCAGCTCAATAACAAAAAAACAAACAACCCAATCCAAAAATGGGCAGAAAACCTAAATAGACATTTCTCCAAAGAAGATATACACATTGCCAACAGACACATGAAAGAATGCTCAACATCATTAATCATTAGAGAAATGCATATCAAAACTACAATGAGATATCATTTCGCACCAGTCAGAATGGCCATCATCAAAAAATCTAGAAACAATAAATGCTGGAGGGGGTGTGGAGAAAAGGGAACCCTCTTGCACTGTTGGTGGGAATATAAATTGATACAGCCACTATGGAGAACAGTATGGAGGTTCCTTAAAAAACTACAAATAGAACTACCATACGACCCAGCAATCCCACTACTGGGCATATACCCTGAGAAAACCACAATTCAAAAAGGGTCATGTACCAAAATGTTCATTGCAGCTCTATTTACAATAGCCAGGACATGGAAGCAACCTAAGTGTCCATCAACAGATGAATGGATAAAGAAGATGTGGCACATATACACAATGGAATATTACTCAGCCATAACAAGAAACAAAATTGGGTTATTTGTGGTGAGGTGGATGGACCGAGAGTCTGTCATACAGAGTGAAGTAAGTCAGAAAGAGAAAAACAAATACCGTATGCTAACATATATATATGGAATCTAAGAGAAAAAAAAAAAAAGGTCTTGAAGAACCTAGGGGTAAGACGGGAATAAAGACACAGACCTACTAGAGCATGGACATGAGGATATGGGGAGGGGGAAGGGTAAGCTGTGACAAAGTGAGAGTGGCATGGACATTTATACACTACCAAACGTAAAATAGATAGCTAGTGGGAAGTAGCCGCATAGCACAGGGAGATCAGCTAGGTGGTTTGTGACCATCTAGAGGGGTGGGATAGGGAGGGTGGGAGGGAGGGAGACACAAGAGGGAAGAGATATGGGAACATATGTTTATGTATAACTGATTCACTTTGTTATAAAGCAGAAACTAACACACCATTGTAAAGCAATTATACGCTGATAAAGATGTTAAAAAAAAAACTAAACTAAAAATAGAACTACCATACGACTCAGCAATCCCACTGCTGGGCATATACCCTGAGAAAACCATAATTCAAAAAGATTCATGTACCACAGTGTTCACTGCAGCTCTATTTACAACAGCCAGGACATGGAAGCATCCTAAGTGTCCATCGACAGATGAATGGATAAAGAAGATGTGGCACATATATACAATGGAATATTACTCAACCATAAAAAGAAATGAAATTGAGTTATTTATAGTGAGGTGTATGGACCTAGAGTCT